>NC_084586.2:19370000-19590000 GCF_033978685.3 Nerophis lumbriciformis | reverse complement strand
CACGCTAATCGCTAGCTGGCAAATATGACGCGCATCTCCAGCTGGCAGCAAGAGCGCTAATCGCTAGCTGTCATCCAGAATGATAATTGCTGGCCGGAAACCAGAGTGATAATTACTAGCCGGTAACTAACATGCTAATCGCTAGGTGAAAACTAGCATGGCAATCGCGCTAATCGCTGGCCGACAACTAGCGCAATAATCACGAGCTGTCAACGACTATGCTAATCGTGATGTGCCAACTAACACTAATCACTAGCTGACAACTGGAGTACAGTAATTTGTTAGCTGTTGACTAGTTTGCTAATCGCTAGCTGCCAATGTACACGCTAATCGCTAGCTGGCAAATATGACGCGCATCTCCAGCTGGCAGCAAGAGCGCTAATCGCTAGCTGTCATCCAGAATGATAATTGCTGGCCGGAAACCAGAGTGATAATTACTAGCTGGTAACTAACATGCTAATCGCTAGGTGAAAACTAGCATGGCAATCGCGCTAATCGCTGGCCGACAACTAGCGCAATAATCGCGAGCTGTCAACGACTATGCTAATCGTGATCTGCCAACTAACACACTTTGATTGATTGATTAATCATTAGCTGGCAACTATAGCGCTAATCGCTAGCGGGCATCCAGAACGATAATTGCTGGCTGGAAATTAGAGTGATTAATACTAGCTGGCAACTACCTCACTAATCGCTAGATTAAAACTAGCCCGGTAATCGCTAGCTGGCAATAGAGCACTAATGGCTAGTTGGCAACTAGAGTGCTAATCATCAGCTGACAACTCGAGTGCAATAACTGCTACAGCGTCAATCGCTAGGGCGACAACTTCAGGGCGCTAATCGTTGGCTGACAACCAACACAATAATCGGAACTAGAAAATGCAATTTCGGTAGAAATTTCGTGAGAATGCTGAAGAGCCTAAGCCAAACCTAAATGCGTACAGTTAGCACGCTGGATAGATAGCGTCAAGTAACAAAAGTGATGGGCAAAATTAGCTAAAAAAAGCTAGCATGCTAACAGTACTATGCTAAAATGCTACAGTTAGCGTTAGTGAAATACCAAAATATAGGATAATGAGGTGTATACCTGCTAAATTTGCTTAAAAAAAAAACAAGAACTAGCATGCTAAAATGCTAACGGATATCATACTTGCCAGATAGTGACAAGTAACGAAAATATGAGCAAAATTAGCTAAAAAGCTGGCATTCTAACAATACTATGATAACTTGCTAACAATAAAATGTTTACAGTTAGCATTAGTGAAAAACTAAAATATAGGACACCGAGGTGTATAACTGCTCATTTTGCTAAAAAAAACAAAAAAAACTAGCATGCTAAAATGCTAAAAGGTAGCATGCTGGCCAGATAGTGATAAGTAACAAAAATATGAGCAAAACTAGCTAAAATGCTGGCATGCTAACAATACTACGATAAATTGCTAACAATAAAATGTTTATAGTTAGCATTAGTGAAAATCTAAAATATAGGAAACTGAGGTGTATAACTGCTCATTTTGCTAAAAAAAACCCAAAAAAAACTAGCATGCTAAAATGCTAAAAGATAGCATGCTGGCCAGATAGTGATAGGTAACAAAAACGATGGGCAAAATTAGCTAAAAAAAAAAAGCTAGCATGCTAACAGTATTATGCTAAAATGCTACAGTTAGTGTTAGTGAAATACCAAAATATAGGATACTGAGGTGTATACCTACTAAATTTTCTAAAAAAACAAAACAAAAACTAGCAGGCTAAAATGTTAAAGGGTATCATACTTGCCAGATAGTGACAAGTAACGAAACTATGAGCAAAATTAGCTAAAAAGCTGGCATTCTAACAATACTATGATAACTTGCTAACAATAAAATGTTTACAGTTAGCATTAGTGAAAAACTAAAATATAGGACACCGAGGTGTATAACTGCTAATTTTGTTTAAAAAAAAAAACTAGCATGGTAAAATGCTAAAAGGTAGCATGCTGGCCAGATAGTGATAAGTAACAAAAATATGAGCAAAACTAGCTAAAATGCTGGCATGCTAACAATACTACGATAAATTGCTAACAATAAAATGTTTATAGTTAGCATTAGTGAAAATCTAAAATATAGGAAACTGAGGTGTATAACTGCTCATTTTGCTAAAAAAAAACCAAAAAAAACTAGCATGCTAAAATGCTAAAAGGTAGCATGCTGGCCAGATAGTGATAGGTAACAAAAACGATGGGCAAAATTAGCTAAAAAAAAAAAGCTAGCATGCTAACAGTATTATGCTAAAATGCTACAGTTAGTGTTAGTGAAATACCAAAATATAGGATACTGAGGTGTATACCTACTAAATTTTCTAAAAAAACAAAACAAAAACTAGCAGGCTAAAATGTTAAAGGGTATCATACTTGCCAGAAAGTGACAAGTAACGAAACTATGAGCAAAATTAGCTAAAAAGCTGGCATTCTAACAATACTATGATAACTTGCTAACAATAAAATGTTTACAGTTAGCATTAGTGAAAAACTAAAATATAGGACACTAAAGGGGGAATAACTGTTAATTGTGCTTAAAAAAAACAACTAGCATGCTAAAATGCTAAAAGGTAGCATGCTGGCCAGATAGTGATAAGTAACAAAAATATGAGCAAAATTAGCTAAAATGCTGGCATGCTAACAATACTACGATAAATTGCTAACAATAAAATGTTTATAGTTAGCATTAGTGAAAATCTAAAATATAGGAAACTGAGGTGTATAACTGCTCATGTTGCTAAAAAAAACTAGCATGCTAAAATGCTAAAAGGTAGCATGCTGGCCAGATAGTGATAAGTAACAAAAATGTGAGCAAAATTAGCTAAAATGCTGGCATGCTAACAATACTACGATAAATTGCTAACAATAAAATGTTTATAGTTAGCATTAGTGAAAAACTAAAATATAGGACACTGAGGTGCATAACTGCTAAATTTGTTAAAAAAATAAAAATAAAATAAAAACTAACATGCTAAAATGCTAAAAGGTAGCATGCTGGCCAGATAGTGACAAGTAACGAAAATATGAGCAACATTAGCTAAAAAGCTGGCATGCTAACAATACTACGATAACAGTTAGCATTAGTGAAAAACTAAAATATAGGACACTGAAGTGTGTATAACTGCTAATTTTGCTTAAAAAAACCTAGCATGCTAAAGCTAAAAGGTAGCATGTTGGCCAGATAGTGATAAGTAACGAAAATATGAGCAAAATTAGCTAAAATGCTGGCATGCTAACAATACTGCGAAAAATTGCTAACAATAAAATGTTTATAGTTAGCATTAGTGAAAATCTAAAATATAGGAAACTGAGGGGTAAAACTGCTCATTTTGCTAAACAAAAAATAGCATGCTAAAATGCTAAAAGGTAGCATGCTGGCCAGATAGTGATAAGTAACAAAGATATGACCAACATTAGCTAAAATGCTGGCATGCTAACAATATTACAATAAATTGCTAACAATAAAATGTTTATAGTTAGCATTAGTGAAAATCTAAAATATAGGACACTGAGGTGTATAACTGCTCATTTTGCTACAAAAAATACCTAGCATGATAAAATGCTAAAAGGTAGCATGCTGGCCAGATAGTGATAAGTAACAAAAATATGAGCAACATTAGCTAAAAAGCTGGCATTCTAACAATACTATGATAACTTGCTAACAATAAAATGTTTACAGTTAGCATTAGTGAAAAACTAAAATATAGGACACTGAGGTGTATAACTGCTAATTTTGCTAAAAAAAAAAAAAAAAACTAGCAGACTAAAATGCTAAAGGGTATCATACTTACCAGATAGTGACAAGTAACAAAAATATGGGCAAAATTGGCTAAAATGCTGGCATGCTAACAATACTGCGAAAAATTGCTAACAATAAAATGTTTATAGTTAGCATTAGTGAAAAACTAAAATATAGGACACTGAGGTGTATAACTGCTAAATTTGTTAAAAAAAACAAAAAAAAACAAAAAACTAATATGCTAAAATGCTAAAAGGTAGCATGCTGGCCAGATAGTGACAAGTAACGAAAATATGAGCAACATTAGCTAAAAAGCTGGCATGCTAACAATACTACGATAACTTGCTAACAATAAAATGTTTACAGTTAGCATTAGTGAAAATCTAAAATATAAGAAACTGAGGTGTATAACTGCTCATTTTGCTAAAAAAAAAACTAGCATGCTAAAATGCTAAAAGGTAGGATGCTGGCCAGATAGTGATAAGTAACAAAAATATGAGCAACATTAGCTAAAAATCTGGCTTTCTAACAATACTATGATAACTTGCTAACAATAAAATGTTTACAGTTAGCATTAGTGAAAAACTAAAATATAGGACACTAAGGTGTATAACTGCTCATTTTGCTAAAAAAAAACCTAGCATGCTAAAATGCTAAAAGGTAGCATGCTGGCCAGATAGTGACAAGTAACAAAAATATGAGCAAAATTATCTAAAATGCTGGCATGCTAACAATACTACGATAAATTGCTAACAATAAAATGTTTATAGTTAGCATTAGTGAAAAACTAAAATATAGGACACTGAGGTGTATAACTGCTAATTTTGCACAAAAAACAAAACAAAAAAACTTGCAGGCTAAAATGCTAAAGGATATCATACTTGCCAGATAGTGACAAGTAACAAAAATATGGGCAAAATTGGCTAAAAAGCTGGCATGCTAACAATACTACGATAACTTGCTAACAATAAAATGTTCAAAGTTAGCATTAGTGAAAAACTAAAATATAGGACATTGAGGTGTATAACTGCTAATTTTGCTTAAAAAAAAAACTAGCATTCTAAAATACTAAAAGGTAGCATGCTGGCCAGATAGTGATAAGTAACAAAAATATGAGCAAAATTAGCTAAAATGCTGGCATGCTAACAATACTACAATAAATTGCTAACAATAAAATGTTTATAGTTAGCATTAGTAAAGATCTAAAATATAGGAAACTGAGGTGTATAACTGCTCATTTTGCTAAAAACAAAACAAAAAAACAACTAGCATGCTAAAATGCTAAAAGGTAGCATGCTGGCCAGATAGTGATAACAAAAATATGAGCAAAATTAGCTAAAATGCTGGCATGCTAACAATACTACAATAAATTGCTAACAATAAAATGTTTATAGTTAGCATTAGTGAAAATCTGAAATATAGGAAACTGAGGTGTATAACTGCTCATTTTGCTACAAAAAAAAACTAGCATGCTAAAATGCTAAAAGGTAGCATGCTGGCCAGATAGTGATAAGTAACAAAAATATGAGCAACATTAGCTAAAAAGCTAGCATGCTAACAATACTACAATAAATTGCTAACAATAAAATGTTTATAGTTAGCATTAGTGAAGATCTAAAATATAGGAAACTGAGGTGTATAACTGCTCATTTTGCTAAAAAAAAACCTAGCATGCTAAAATGCTAAAAGGTAGCATGCTGGCCAGATAGAGACAAGTAACAAAAATATGAGCAAAATTAGCTAAAATGCTGGCATGCTAACAATACTACGATAAATTGCTAACAATAAAATGTTTATAGTTAGCATTAGTGAAAAACTAAAATATAGGACACTGAGGTGTATAACTGCTAATTTTGATTTAAAAAAAAACTAGCATGCTAAAATACTAAAAGGTAGCATGCTGGCCAGATAGTGATAAGTAACAAAAATATGAGCAAAATTAGCTAAAATGCTGGCATGCTAACAATACTACGATAAATTGCTAACAATAAAATGTTTATAGTTAGCATTAGTGAAAATCTAAAATATAGGAAACTGAGGTGTATAACTGCTCATGTTGCTAAAAAAAAAACTAGCATGCTAAAATGCTAAAAGGTAGCATGCTGGCCAGATAGTGATAACTAACAAAAATGTAAGCAAAATTAGCTAAAATGCTGGCATGCTAACAATACTACGATAAATTGCTAACAATAAAATGTTTATAGTTAGCATTAGTGAAAATCTAAAATATAGGAAACTGAGGTGTATAACTGCTCATGTTGCTAAAAAAAAAACTAGCATGCTAAAATGCTAAAAGGTAGCATGCTGGCCAGATAGTGATAAGTAACAAAAATGTGAGCAAAATTAGCTAAAATGCTGGCATGCTAACAATACTACGATAAATTGCTAACAATAAAATGTTTATAGTTAGCATTAGTGAAAAACTAAAATATAGGACACTGAGGTGTATAACTGCTAAATTTGTTAAAAAATAAAAATAAAATAAAAACTAACATGCTAAAATGCTAAAAGGTAGCACGCTGGCCAGATAGTGACAAGTAACGAAAATATGAGCAACATTAGCTAAAAAGCTGGCATGCTAACAATACTACGATAACTTGCTAACAATAAAATGTTTACAGTTAGCATTAGTGAAAAACTAAAATATAGGACACTGAAGTGTGTATAACTGCTAATTTTGCTTTAAAAAACCTAGCATGCTAAAGCTAAAAGGTAGCATGTTGGCCAAATAGTGATAAGTAACGAAAATATGAGCAAAATTAGCTAAAATGCTGGCATGCAAACAATACTGCAAAAAATTGCTAACAATAAAATGTTTATAGTTAGCATTAGTGAAAATCTAAAATATAGGAAACTGAGGGGTAAAACTGCTCATTTTGCTAAACAAAAAATAGCATGCTAAAATGCTAAAAGGTAGCATGCTGGCCAGATAGTGATAAGTAACAAAGATATGACCAACATTAGATAAAAAGCTGGCATGCTAACAATACTATGATAACTTGCTAACAATAAAATGTTTACAGTTAGCATTAGTGAAGATCTAAAATATAGGACACTGAGGTGTATAACTGCTAATTTTGCTAAAAAAAAAAAAAAAAACTAGCAGGCTAAAATGCTAAAGGATATCATACTTGCCAGATAGTGACAAGTAACAAAAATATGGGTAAAATTGGCTAAAAAGCTGACATGCTAACAATACAATGATAACTTGCTAACAATACAATGTTTACAGTTAGCATTAGTGAAAAACTAAAATATAGGACACTGAAGTGTGTAACTGCTAATTTTGCTAAAAAAAAAAAAAAACTAGCAGACTAAAATGCTAAAAGGTAGCATGCTGGCCAGATAGTGATAAGTAACAAAAATATGAGCAAAATTAGCTAAAATGCTGGCATGCTAACAATACTACAATAAATTGCTAACAATAAAATGTTTATAGTTAGCATTAGTGAAAATCTAAAATATAGGACACTGAGGTGTATAACTGCTAATTTTGCTACAAAAAATACCTAGCATGCTAAAATGTTAAAAGGTAGCATGCTGGCCAGATAGTGATAAGTAACAAAAATATGAGCAACATTAGCTAAAAAGCTGGCATTCTAACAATACTATGATAACTTGCTAACAATAAAATGTTTACAGTTAGCATTAGTGAAAAACTAAAATATAGGACACTGAGGTGTATAACTGCTAATTTTGCTAAATAAAAAAAACAAACTAGCAGACTAAAATGCTAAAGGGTATCATACTTGCCAGATAGTGACAAGTAACAAAAATATGGGCAAAATTGGCTAAAATGCTGGCATGCTAACAACACTGCGAAAAATTGCTAACAATAAAATGTTTATAGTTAGCATTAGTGAAAAACTAAAATATAGGACATTGAGGTGTATAACTGCTAATTTTGCTTAAAAAAAAAACTAGCATGCTAAAATACTAAAAGGTAGCATGCTGGCCAGATAGTGATAAGTAACAAAAATATGAGCAAAATTAGCTAAAATGCTGGCATGCTAACAATACTACAATAAATTGCTAACAATAAAATGTTTATAGTTAGCATTAGTGAAGATCTAAAATATAGGACACTGAGGTGTATAACTGCTCATTTTGCTAAAAAAAAACAAAAACAACTAGCATGCTAAAATGCTAAAAGGTAGCATGCTGGCCAGATAGTGATAACAAAAATATGAGCAAAATTAGCTAAAATGCTGGCATGCTAACAATACTACAATAAATTGCTAACAATAAAATGTTTATAGTTAGCATTAGTGAAAATCTGAAATATAGGAAACTGAGGTGTATAACTGCTCATTTTGCTACAAAAAAAAACTAGCATGCTAAAATGCTAAAAGGTAGCATTCTGGCCAGATAGTGATAAGTAACAAAAATATGAGCAACATTAGCTAAAAAGCTAGCATGCTAACAATACTACAATAAATTGCTAACAATAAAATGTTTATAGTTAGCATTAGTGACAATCTAAAATATAGGACACTGAGGTGTACAACTGCTCATTTTGCAACAACAAAAAAAAAAACTAGCATGCTACAATGCTAAAAGGTAGCATGCTGGCCAGATAGTGCCAAGTAACAAAAATATGAGCAACATTAGCTAAAAAGCTGGCATTCTAACAATACTATGATAACTTGCTAACAATAAAATGTTTACAGTTAGCATTAGTGAAAATCCAAAATATAGGACACTGAGGTGTATAACTGCTCATTTTGCTAAAAAAAACAAAAAAACAACTAGCATGCTAAAATGCTAAAAGGTAGCATGCTGGCCAGATAGTGATAACAAAAATATGAGCAAAATTAGCTAAAATGCTGGCATGCTAACAATACTACAATAAATTGCTAACAATAAAATGTTTATAGTTAGCATTAGTGAAAATCTGAAATATAGGAAACTGAGGTGTATAACTGCTCATTTTGCTACAAAAAAAAACTAGCATGCTAAAATGCTAAAAGGTAGCATTCTGGCCAGATAGTGATAAGTAACAAAAATATGAGCAACATTAGCTAAAAAGCTAGCATGCTAACAATACTACAATAAATTGCTAACAATAAAATGTTTATAGTTAGCATTAGTGACAATCTAAAATATAGGACACTGAGGTGTACAACTGCTCATTTTGCAAAAAAAAAAAAAAGAACTAGCATGCTACAATGCTAAAAGGTAGCATGCTGGCCAGATAGTGCCAAGTAACAAAAATATGAGCAACATTAGCTAAAAAGCTGGCATTCTAACAATACTATGATAACTTGCTAACAATAAAATGTTTACAGTTAGCATTAGTGAAAAACCAAAATATAGGACACTGAGGTGTATAACTGCTAATTTTGCTAAAAAAAATCAAAAACAAAACTAGCAGGCTAAAATGCTAAAGGGTATCATACTTGCCAGATAGTGACAAGTAACAAAAATATGGGCAAAATTGGCTAAAATGCTGGCATGCTAACAATACTGCGAAAAATTGCTAACAATAAAATGTTTATAGTTAGCATTAGTGAAAATCTGAAATATAGGAAACTGAGGTGTATAACTGCTCATTTTGCAACAAAAAAAAACTAGCATGCTAAAATGCTAAAAGGTAGCATGCTGGCCAGATAGTGATAAGTAACAAAAATATGAGCAACATTAGCTAAAAAGCTGGCATTCTAACAATACTATGATAACTTGCTAACAATAAAATGTTTATAGTTAGCATTAGTGAAGATCTAAAATATAGGACACTGAGGTGTATAACTGCTCATTTTGCTAAAAAAAAACAAAAACAACTAGCATGCTAAAATGCTAAAAGGTAGCATGCTGGCCAGATAGTGATAACAAAAATATGAGCAAAATTAGCTAAAATGCTGGCATGCTAACAATACTACAATAAATTGCTAACAATAAAATGTTTATAGTTAGCATTAGTGAAAATCTGAAATATAGGAAACTGAGGTGTATAACTGCTCATTTTGCTACAAAAAAAAACTAGCATGCTAAAATGCTAAAAGGTAGCATTCTGGCCAGATAGTGATAAGTAACAAAAATATGAGCAACATTAGCTAAAAAGCTAGCATGCTAACAATACTACAATAAATTGCTAACAATAAAATGTTTATAGTTAGCATTAGTGACAATCTAAAATATAGGACACTGAGGTGTACAACTGCTCATTTTGCAACAACAAAAAAAACAACTAGCATGCTACAATGCTAAAAGGTAGCATGCTGGCCAGATAGTGCCAAGTAACAAAAATATGAGCAACATTAGCTAAAAAGCTGGCATTCTAACAATACTATGAAAACTTGCTAACAATAAAATGTTTACAGTTAGCATTAGTGAAAATCCAAAATATAGGACACTGAGGTGTATAACTGCTCATTTTGCTAAAAAAACAAAAAAACAACTAGCATGCTAAAATGCTAAAAGGTAGCATGCTGGCCAGATAGTGATAACAAAAATATGAGCAAAATTAGCTAAAATGCTGGCATGCTAACAATACTACAATAAATTGCTAACAATAAAATGTTTATAGTTAGCATTAGTGAAAATCTGAAATATAGGAAACTGAGGTGTATAACTGCTCATTTTGCTACAAAAAAAAACTAGCATGCTAAAATGCTAAAAGGTAGCATTCTGGCCAGATAGTGATAAGTAACAAAAATATGAGCAACATTAGCTAAAAAGCTAGCATGCTAACAATACTACAATAAATTGCTAACAATAAAATGTTTATAGTTAGCATTAGTGACAATCTAAAATATAGGACACTGAGGTGTACAACTGCTCATTTTGCAAAAAAAAAAAAAAAGAACTAGCATGCTACAATGCTAAAAGGTAGCATGCTGGCCAGATAGTGCCAAGTAACAAAAATATGAGCAACATTAGCTAAAAAGCTGGCATTCTAACAATACTATGATAACTTGCTAACAATAAAATGTTTACAGTTAGCATTAGTGAAAAACCAAAATATAGGACACTGAGGTGTATAACTGCTAATTTTGCTAAAAAAATCAAAAACAAAACTAGCAGGCTAAAATGCTAAAGGGTATCATACTTGCCAGATAGTGACAAGTAACAAAAATATGGGCAAAATTGGCTAAAATGCTGGCATGCTAACAATACTGCGAAAAATTGCTAACAATAAAATGTTTATAGTTAGCATTAGTGAAAATCTGAAATATAGGAAACTGAGGTGTATAACTGCTCATTTTGCAACAAAAAAAAACTAGCATGCTAAAATGCTAAAAGGTAGCATGCTGGCCAGATAGTGATAAGTAACAAAAATATGAGCAACATTAGCTAAAAAGCTGGCATTCTAACAATACTATGATAACTTGCTAACAATAAAATGTTTACAGTTAGCATTAGTGAAAAACCAAAATATAGGACACTGAGGTGTATAACTGCTAATTTTGCTTTAAAAAAAACTAGCATGCTAAAATACTAAAAGGTAGCATGCTGGCCAGATAGTGACAAGTAACGAAAATATGAGCAAAATTAGCTAAAATGCTGGCATGCTAACAATACTACGATAACTTGCTAACAATACAATGTTTACAGTTAGCATTAGTGAAGATCTAAAATATAGGAAACTGAGGTGTATAACTGCTCATTTTGCTAAAAAAAAAACTAGCATGTTAAAATGCTAAAAGGTAGCATGCTGGCCAGATAGTGCCAAGTAACAAAAATATGAGCAACATTAGCTAAAAAGCTGGCATTCTAACAATACTATGATAACTTGCTAACAATAAAATGTTTACAGTTAGCATTAGTGAAAAACCAAAATATAGGACACTGAGGTGTATAACTGCTCATTTTGCACAAAAAAAAACAAAAAAAAACTTGCAGGCTAAAATGCTAAAGGATATCATACTTGCCAGATAGTGACAAGTAACAAAAATATGGGCAAAATTGGCTAAAAAGCTGGCATGCTAACAATACTATGATAACTTGCTAACAATAAAATGTTCACAGTTAGCATTAGTGAAAAACTAAAATATAGGACATTGAGGTGTATAACTGCTAATTTTGCTTAAAAAAAAAACTAGCATGCTAAAACACTAAAAGGTAGCATGCTGGCCAGATAGTGATAAGTAACAAAAATATGAGCAAAATTAGCTAAAATGCTGGCATGCTAACAATACTACAATAAATTGCTAACAATAAAATGTTTATAGTTAGCATTAGTGAAGATCTAAAATATAGGAAACTGAGGTGTATAACTGCTCATTTTGCTAAAAAAAAAAACTAGCATGCTAAAATGCTAAAAAGTAGCATGCTGGCCAGATAGAGACAAGTAACAAAAATATGAGCAAAATTAGCTAAAATGCTGGCATGCTAACAATACTACGATAAATTGCTAACAATAAAATGTTTATAGTTAGCATTAGTGGAAAACTAAAATATAGGACACTGAGGTGTATAACTGCTCATTTTGCACACAAAAAAAAACAAAAAACTTGCAGGCTAAAATGCTAAAGGATATCATACTTGCCAGATAGTGACAAGTAACAAAAATATGGGCAAAATTGGCTAAAAAGCTGGCATGCTAACAATACTATGATAACTTGCTAACAATAAAATGTTTAGTTAGCATTAGTGAAAAACTAAAATATAGGACACTGAAGTGTGTAACTGCTAATTTTGCTAAAAAAAAAAAAAAAAAACCCTTGCATACTAAAATGCTAAAAGGTAGCATGCTGGCCAGATAGTGATAAGTAATGAAAATATGAGCAAAATTAGCAAGACAGCTAGCATGCTAGTTTTAAAAATGCTAAGGGGCTGCCTCAAATAAAATGTCATCACAAAACTGTGACGTTATACTGCGGTGGTAAATATAAAACAGTGATAATCCACAATGCAAACCCAACTCTCAGCAGCTGACCGTAGCGGAGCCAAGTGAGATTTTGTGGAATAAACATGCTGTTGTGTTTGGAGCTTTGTGGAAGTTCATGGGCTGCATCACAAAGGTTATTATATGGGAGGAGTGCGATGAACAAGGTTGCAACCCCAGGATGACACACAGATATGATCCTGGAACTTATTTGTGTCATTGTCAAAGCCAACTGTGTGAGTGAATTGCATTTTATTGCACAATCCACCCACTGAGAGGACATGGGGCCAAAGGGGAATTCCTAAAACTGATGCAATCTTCAAGTTTGTTACTTAATAGAATCGTTTTAATGATAATACATATGTATCTATATATATATATATATATATATATATATATATATATATATATATATATATATATATATATATATATATATATATATATATATATGTATGTGTGGGGAAAAAAAATCACAAGACTATTTCATCTCTACAGGCCTGTTTCATGAGGGGGGGTACCCTCAATCATCAGGAGATTTTAATGGAAGCATTCACATACCATGGTTTATATAGGGCACAGAGTGGGTGGGTACAGGCTGGCGTAGGGGCGTGGTGATTGGCTCATGTGTTACCTAGGAGGTGTTTCCGTCTGTGGCGGCATGCTGTTACAATTTCGCTGCGCTTGTTGAGGGATGACAGGTCTGGACGGTAAATAATAAACAGTTTCTCTTTCAAGCATAGGTTGCATCTTTTATTACCACTATTGTAAGGTGTGCTGGATGCAAGAATTTGCCATGTTATTGAATATTCAACATTATTGTCTTTGAGGTCCCAAATGTGTTTGCTGAGTTCTGTGGTATTTCGCAGGTTTTTGTTCCTGAAAGAAGCCTTGTGATTGTTCCATCTGGTTTTGAATTCTCCCTCGGTTAATCCTACATATGTGTCGGATGTGTTAATGTCCTTGCGTATTACCTTAGATTGGTAGACAACTGATGCTTGTAAGCACCCCCCGTTGAGAGGGCAATCAGGTTTCTTTCGACAGTTACAGTCTTTGTTGGTTTTGGAGTCGCTCTGTCTGGGGGCCGACGGCTCATTTGCAATTGTTTTGTTGTGGTTTGAGATGATTTGTCGTATATTGTTCATGCAGCTGTAGCTCAATTTAATGTTGTTCTTGTTGAATACTTTTCTTAGGGTGTTGTCTTTGGGAAAGTGTTTGTCAATCAGATTGAGGAATTTGTGTCCAATGTTAGTTGAGACGTTTTTGCTTGTACTGGGGGGTTGTACCAGATGATGTCGTTTCGTTTTCTGTTCTTTTTTGGCTGGTTTCCTGGCGTGGGTTCATAGGTGAGGGTGAAATTGTATCCGCTTTCATCAAGGGCTTTTTGGTACGGGGGGGTTGCTTGGTCAAATTCAGCTTTGCTAGATGACAGCATCGATAGCCTTTTATTGATTCCGGTAGGTATTCTTTTCGTGGTGGTGGGTGGGTGGTTGCTGTCATGGTGCACGTATTGGAGTGTTGTGTTGGGTTTCGTGAATGGTTGGTAGCGACTCCAAAACCAAAAAAGACTGTAACTGTCGAAAGAAACCTGATTGCCCTCTCAACGGGGGGTGCTTACAAGCATCAGTTGTCTACCAATCTAAGGTAATACGCAAGGACATTAACACATCCGACACATATGTAGGATCAACCGAGGGAGAATTCAAAACCAGATGGAACAATCACAAGGCTTCTTTCAGGAACAAAAACCTGCGAAATACCACAGAACTCAGCAAACACATTTGGGACCTCAAAGACAATAATGTTGAATATTCAATAACATGGCAAATTCTTGCATCCAGCACACCTTACAATAGTGGTAATAAAAGATGCAACCTATGCTTGAAAGAGAAACTGTTTATTATTTACCGTCCAGACCTGTCATCCCTCAACAAGCGCAGCGAAATTGTAACAACATGCCGCCATAGACGGAAACACCTCCTAGGTAACACATGAGCCAATCACCACGCCCCTACGCCAGCCTGTACCCACCCACTCTGTGCCCTATATAAACCATGGTATGTGAATGCTCCCATTAAAATCTCCTGATGATTGAGGGTACCCCCCCCTCATGAAACAGGCCTGTAGAGATGAAATAGTCTTGTGATTTTTTTCCCCACACATACATATATTGCGCTCTACTACGGTATCGAGCACTATTTTTTGGATAACCTTATTAAGACATATATATATATATATATAATAGGAGTGGTACTGGATGACGGTCTGACATGGAAATCTCATATTGCACATGTATGGAAAAAGATGTCTAAGAGTATTTTTATATTAAATAAGGTCAAATATGTGTTAGATTATAGGGCAATGCGTATATTGTATTGTGCACTTCTATTGCCATATATCAGCTACTGTGTGGAAGTGTGGGGGAACACATATAAGAGTAACATAAAGGCATTGTATCAACTACAGAAAAGAGCTATAAGGATGATTCATAAAGCAGACTATCTAGAACACACTAACATACTATTTATTAATTCTGGTTTACTGAAACTACAGGAGATAGTAAAGTTACAGACATGATGGGTTATGTTTAAGGCTAAAAGTAAAACATTACCAGCATCAGTATTCAATGACAACTTTTAAACAAATGTGTATATCAGTGGTGGGGGTTCAACTATGAAATTCTATTTAAAATATATAAAGACAGAACAATAAGATCATATGGACAGCCGCAAGTGTTTATATTTTGCTTTACATTTATTATTAGGGCCCGCATGGCCCATTGTAAAAGGAATCCCAACGGGAGTCCTTTTACAATGGACCATAAGGACCTATTGAATTTGTAAGGTTTTATTCTTTATTATTATTATACCGGCCGCCTCTTTGAGCTGTAATTTGACCCACTTAACATGCTTCAAAACTCACCATATTTGACCCACACATCAGGACCTGCGAAAATTGCCTTTTAATAAAAAAAAACGAACCGCAAAACTCAAAATTGCGCTCTAGCGCCCCCTAGGAAAAAAAAAAAAACTAGACTGCCTGTAACTCTCACTAGGAAGGACGGAGAGACATGAAAAGATATCTCTATGTAGGTCTGACTTAGACTTACATTTCACAATTGTACATTGTCAGGCAAAAATCAACAGGAAGTTGGCAATTCCCCCTTCAAGACAAAAATGTACTAAAAACAGTCACTTTTGCCTCTTTGAGCTGTAATTTGACCCCCTTAACATGCTTCAAAACTCACCAAACTGAACACACACATCAGGACTGACAAAAATTGCGATCTAATAAAAAAACCTAACCCCAAATCTCAAAATTGCGCTCTACCGCAATTTTTGAATAAAACGCAGAAAATACTGCTCCTAAAGTATTGGGACACCTACACTGGACACAAGTATTGGGACACTTAGGACTACAACTTGACATAATTATTGGGCCACTTGGGACTAATACTTGACAAAAGTATTGGTAGTCTGGACAAAAGCATTGGGACACTTAGGACTACAACTTGACAAAAGTATTGGGACACTTAGGACTAAAACTTGACAAAAGTTTTGGGACACTTAGGACTACAACTGGACAATAGTATTGGGACACTTAGGACAGAACTTGACAAAAGTATTGGGCCACTTGGGACTAAAACTGGACAAAAGTATTGAGACACTTAGGACGAAAACTGGACAAAAGTATTGGGACACTTCGGGCTACCACTAGACAAAAGTATTACAACACTTAGGACTAAAACTGGACAAAAGTATTGGGACACTTAGGACTACCACTGGACAAAAGTATTGGGACACCTACACTGGACGAAAGTATTGGGACACTTAGGACTACAACTTGAGAAAAGTATTGAGACACTTAGGACTAAAACTGAACTAAAGTATTGGGACACTTAGGACTAGCACCTGCCAAATACGCGGGCCCGACCAACGCTGCTTGGAGCTTTAATTTTACTTATTTTTTGTCTGGTTTTGTATTTGTTTTGTATCATCCTGTGAGGTGTATATTATTTTTTTTGTTCGGTTTGTACTAAGTTTTGCACTTGTTTTTTTTTTTTTTTGTGTGTTTTTTTTGTTTGTTTTCATTATATTTGGATGTATTTGTTTGGTTTGTATGCTTGTGAATCTGGACTTAATATGTTGAAGGGGGCAGGAAATATAAGATTTTCTTTATCCTGTTCCTTCTCAAGCATAGGTGTGTAAATATGTGTTTTGTTGTTTAAGTTAAATTGTCTATTGATCAAAAATGCACATCAATGAAGGAGATGAATAAATGTAAAAAAAAAAAAGACACAACAGACACAGAAGCACACAAATACAACATTGCAAAAAAGGGTTCACAGCATTGGCGTTGTTAGGCCTATTTTAGGGGGGCTCAAGCCCCCCTAAATTATTCTTAAGCCCCCCTAAATAATTTGGTGTTATATATTTTTTT
This sequence comes from Nerophis lumbriciformis, assembly GCF_033978685.3. Lineage (NCBI taxonomy): Eukaryota > Metazoa > Chordata > Actinopteri > Syngnathiformes > Syngnathidae > Nerophis > Nerophis lumbriciformis. The sequence continues at coordinate 19,572,978 of NC_084586.2, read as the reverse complement.
ATTTTATTTTTTACAAATACATATTCATTATAAAGTGGCCCGAATATGAGTTTAAATAAATAATCATATAACCTGTTATTATTCACTCAGTTTCCCCTCACCGGACGGTATAGCTCGATTGGTAGAGCGGCCGTGCCAGCAACTTGAGGGTTGCAGGTTTGATCCCCTGCTTCCGCCATCCTAGTCACTGCCGTTGTGTCCTTGGGCAAGACACTTTACCCACCTGCTCCCAGTGCCACCCACACTGCTTTAAATGTAACTTAGATATTGGGTTTCACTATGTTAAGCGCTTTGAGTCACTTGAGAAAAAGCGCTATATAAATGTCATTCACTTCACTTCGTAGCGTAAGGTAGAGAGCCCCTTTAGTGCGTCGGTATCCAATCCATTCCACTTGTTCGTGTAGAAAATGTCCACATCACTCAAATTCCAGTCCGCATTTTCTCTGCGACCTTGCTTGCGGTCCTGCAGGTGTACGAAGCACATTATCTTCCTTTACAATGAGTGAAGCTGCACGAAACCTTGTGTGTGCAATTGTAAATCATTTAGTTTTTAAGTTTTGTGTTTCTTGTAGAATCTAATATACATTAGCCTATTGTTAAAATAATGAAAAAAAACATCATTAAATATATTTGTTTTATTGTATTGTTACATTAATAGCTGTTGTATTATTATAGGATGGCTTGTTAAACATTTCATAGGATTTTCAGAGGGAGGAAAAACCAAGACATTTAATATAAAATGTAAAATGAATAAATACATCAAAAGAAAAAGAAAAAAAATGGTTAAAAGCCATCGTCCCGGGGAGCAATTCATTTCGTCCCGTGCATTTTTTTTAAAATAATAATAATAACAATGAATAATTTCTAAGTCTTTGTTTGCCGTTTGTGAAGTTTTGTGCTTGTGCGTAACGTTCGCTCGCATCATGTGCATCTCCAAGGGGCTAAGCCCCCCCCCCCCTGTCCTTAAAAGCTAGTGACGCCCCTGGTTCACAGTAAATATGACAACAGAATAATTGTGTTCTAAATGCTAAATTCCAAGATATTTACCTTACTTATTTTATTAATAAAATATTTTTTTTTACAATTATTATTCATGTGTAATTTTTCCATTTTGGAAAAAAATACACTTTACAATGTGAATGTATTTATCTTTTAAAGCTATTTGATTTGTTTTCTTTCGTTGTCGATCACGTGACGTGTTGTAGCCCCGGAAGTACTCCTCTTCCCGCCACCGGGTCAGGTCAAAATGGCGACGCGTTCCGTGTGAAGGAGGTCGAAGGAGCTGCCGGCTTCGGAGCTGAGAACATGTATAAGACGCCATGTAGTCGACTCACAGGTAATTCGGCGGCTGTTGTGCCACATCACCGTCCGTGCTGCCGCTAAAAAGGAAGCCACCTAGTGTGGAGAGCGCGGGGACGCTAGCCAGCTAGCTCGTTAGCATTAGCTCGTTACCAAAGAAGAATGTTTTGGCTTGATGCGCCCTTATGACGTCACACAATGTTTTTACAGTGACGTCACACAATGTTCTAACTGACTTTGTTATGATGTCACACAATGTTTTACGGCGACTTTGTTATGACGTCACACAATGTTTTACGGCGACTTTGCTATGACATCAATTAATGGTTTACAGTGACTTTGTTATGACGTCACATAATTTGTTTTTACGGTGACATTGTTATGACGTCACACAATGTTTTTACAGTGACTTTGTTTTTGCCATGTGACACTTGTCATTTGTTTGTTTGCCCTAACTCAGGGGTCGGCAACCTTTACCAGTCAAAGAGCCATTTTGAACATTTTCACAAATTATAGAAAACAATGTGAGCCGCAAAATTTTTTTGAAATTTTAAATGTAATAACACTGCATAAGGAGTTTTTTTTGTTGCTTTGTGCTATGTATAACCAGGGGTCTCAGCAGGCCCCGGCCCTAACCAATCTGGCGCCCTAGGCAAGAAGTGTATATACTCACAAGAAACCGAATAGCTTTGTTTTTGACCTTTTTTTTTTTACTTACAACTATACCTAATATATAAAGGGGTGGAAAAGTGACTATTACCTGCAGGGCAAACATTAGCTAACCAGAAGGCAATAACAATGTAAACAAAAAACACCTGCTTAAAATATCTAATACAAATGTCCCAGAGGAATGTAGGTTGGAGTACTGTAATTACCTAACGTTACATTATTATTTTCCATAACAATTTAGCCCCCTCCACAATATTAACCCGACGTTAAAACAGATATTGATTAGCAATTGCCGAATCATGTATCATTAGCTTAATGCTAAAAAGCCAGGTTACTATCACATTCTGTAACAGACAAATAATTTCATGTAGGCTAACGTTACCTACCTGCTACCTCTTGTCTTTTCTCGTTTCTCCTCCTCTTCTTTTCTCTTTTTTCTTCCCTGGGCACCTGACAGTTTTGGCCGTTTTGACATCTTGTGTTGATTTTTTGATGTGGTGACGTCCAAAAAGAGTCATGATACGGGAAGGGAGGGGGCGCACCGTGCGGGGGGGGGGGGGGGGGGGGGATGTTGTAACAAATAATATTTCTATTAAATAGGCTTTACTTTGCATTTTAATTAACGTGGGATTATTTTTTGTATTTAGAAATAATAGTACCACCTTTTTTTCTCTTTTTTCTCTCCAACATTTGTGGCACTTGCGTGGCGCCCCCTGATGGACGGCGCCCTTAGCATTTGCCTATACGGCCTATGTCACGGGCCGGCCCTGGGTCTCAGACACGCTGCCCACACCTTTATGTGGAATTTGAAAGCTGGTGCGGCACGTGGGTTTTCATTGAATGGCGCTTGTCAGCGTCATGCGTGCCGTGATGCTACAGCATATAGCACCCACTACAATCAGCGTGCCTTGTGTGGGGCTTCCGCATTGCTCACGTAGGTAACAGCAAAGCATACTTGGTCAACAACCACACAGCTCACACTGACGGTGGCGGTATAAAAAACCCCCAAAAAACTTTAACACTCTTACTAATAATGCGCCACACTGTGAACCCACACCAAACAAGAATGACAAACAAATTTCGGGAGAACATCTGCACCGTAACACAACATAAACACAACAGGACAAATACCCAGAATCCCATGCAGCCCTAACTCTTCCGGGATACATTATACACACCTGCCCACCTCAACCGACGCAGAGAGGGGGGGTTGATGTGTGAGGGAGCAGGGTTGGGGTGGGGGCGGGGTTTGGTGGTAGCAGGGGTGTATAATGTAGCCCGGAAGAGTCAGGGCTGCATGGGATTCTGGGTGTTTGTACTGTTGTGTTTATGTTGTTAAGGTGCAGATGTTCTCCCGAAATGTGTTTGTCATTCTTGTTTGATTTTGGTTCAAAGTGTGGCGCATTATTAGTAAGAGTGTTAAAGTTGTTTTATATGGCCACCGTCAGTGTAACCTGTGTGGCTGTTGACCAAGTATGCCTTGCTGTCACGTACAAGTGCAAGCAGAAAATGTATATTGTATAACAAGTGTTGGGCTGGCATTCTGTTAAAACAGAATGTAGAGGGCATTAAATGTTGTACCATCATGGCACGCCCTTATTATAGCCGTAAGGGTGAAAATCGGTGAATATTAATCCCGGGAGTTTTCTGCGAGAGGCACTGAAATCCGGAAGTCTCACGGGAAAATTGAGGGGTTCAGCAAGTAAGCTGCTGAGCCGCATCAGAGTGATCAAAGAGCCGCATGCGGCTCCGGAGCCGCGGGTTGCCGACCCCTGCCCTAACTGGTTGTGTTTATTGGTCATGTGTTGCTGTTTTTCGAGTTTAATATGACTTGTTGAACTGTTTAATGGAGGGAACTGACATTATTATATGGATGTAAGGCAATAAATACTGATAAAAATAAGATGTGTGAAGTTGCCTCTATTGTTGTTGCAAATATTAGAATAGCACTGCCATTCGTTTGTGCTACCTATTATTATTGTTATTAAATTATTCTAAAATGCATTTTCTGACTAATGACGTCATCAGCCCCCCTCCACATTGTCAACATTTCCCCAAACTTGTCCCCATTCGTTTGTGCTGCGATATTGTTATTGTCAAAGTATTGTCGTTTATATGTTATTGACATTTTATAGTGTTAACCAGCCCCTAACATTGTCTTATACATACATATATATTGGGGGTGTAACGGTACGCAAAAATGTTGGTTTGGTACGTACCTCGGTTTAGAGGTCACGGTTCGGTTCATTTTCGGTACAGTAAGAAAACAACAAAATATACATTTTTTGGGTTATTTATTTACCAAATTTGCAAAATCTTCCACCAATAATATTTTCTTAGTGCAGTGGTTCTCAAACTTTTTTTGTCATCCCCCACTTTGGACAAGGGGGAGTTTTCAAGCCCCACCTGCCCCCATCGCTCCAACAGAGCGCTAATGCCAAGCTTTAACATTTTCAAATTTATTGAACATCAAGTTGTATACATTCAAACTCAATAACATAAAATAACATCAAGTTCAATGATAAATAAAATAACTGTGCAGCTGTGGTACAACTTGCATCAAGTTCAATAATAAATAAAATAACTTCCATCAAGTTCAATAATAAATAAAACAAAAGTGTTATAACTTGCATCAAGTTCAATAATAAATCAAAAAAAGTGTTATAACTTGCATCACGTTCAATAATAAATCAAAAAAAGTGTTATAACTTGAATCAAGTTCAATAATAAATCAAATAAGTGTTATAACTTGCATCAAGTTCAATAATAAATCAAAAAAAGTGTTATAACTTGTATCACGTTCAATAATAAATCAAAAAAAGTGTTATAACTTGAATCAAGTTCAATAATAAATCAAAAAAGTGTTATAACTTGCATCAAGTTCAATAATAAATCAAATAAAAGTGTTATAACTTGCATCAAGTTCAATAATAAATCAAATAAAAGTGTTATAACTTGCATCAAGTTCAATAATAAATCAAATAACTTGCATCAAGTTCAATAATAAATAAAAAAAAGTGTTAAACTTGCATCAAGTTCAATAATAAATAAAACAAAAGTGTTATAACTTGCATCAAGTTCAATAATACATCAAAAAAAGTGTTATAACTTGCATCAAGTTCAATAATAAATCAAATAAAAGTGTTATAACTTGCATCAAGTTCAATAATAAATCAAATAACTTGCATCAAGTTCAATAATAAAAAAAAAAAAGTGTTAAACTTGCATCAAGTTCAATAATAAATAAAACAAAAGTGTTATAACTTGCATCAAGTTCAATAATAAATCAAATAACTTGCATCAAGTTCAATAATAAATACAATAAAAGTGCCACTTTGCAATCTTTTCAAAAAAAAAGGAGGAGCTATGCATTTGGCAAGACAGGGCAAGTGACAGCACTTTTCCCCGGGAGAGCCACCTTGCTTCACTGTGAAACAGCACGGCTGTATGATCAGCTCCCATTTCCTCACACAGTGCAGAGAACAGTCGCGCTTTCAGTGGTCGTGTTTTGATCAAATTTACCGCGCTCACAACATCTGTTAAAACCTCATTGAGTTCGGGGCTGAGCTGCCTTGACGCGAGTGCTTCCCGGTGAATGACACAGTGTGTGCCCGTCACATTTTTGTTTCTCTGCAGGCGCTGGCTCTGGGTCGACGACCTTTGAGGTGCGAGTCACAAATGTATATATTTGTGTAATTGTGGTCCACATATTAGCCTGCTACCAATCCGCGCGAAAGTTTGTTCCGCTTAGCCCCGCCCCCATTTGTTACTGTTGCTATGTCTGTCAAACTTTCGCTCGTACCGAGAAATATAAAGCCTACAGTACCGGTAATTTCCATTTATTTATATAGCGGATTTCACAGACAGAATCACAAAGTGATTTACAGTGTGTATAGAAAATGAAAGCATAGTAAAAAAAATAATCTAAGAATATAATAATAAAAAAAAAATTTAAAGTGAAATTTCCTCCCGTTCCTCGCGCCCCACCTGTCATGTCTCTATTCCCCACCAGTGGGGCGCGCCCCACACTTTGAGAAACGCTGTCTTAGTGTAATATTTGATGTGAAGTAATGGGAACCTTGGATAGGTCAATAATTCATAATAACATTGATTTTTATTCAATATTATGTTTTGAGCAATGACAGTTTGAAAGAAGAAAAAAAACAGCTTTGTTTTATTAGTCAACATTGCAACTTTTTCTAAATTACATTTAACCTTTAAGCTTTTTTATTTCACTTTTGTTATGTTTTTGTTTATTTGAATAGTATTTTTAGAATGTGCCGTAGGCCTTTAAAACATTAGCTGTGGGCCGCAAATGGCCTCTGGGGCACACTTTTGACACCCCTGCTATAGATAATAAAACATTAAATGTGATAAATCTATGGATAAAAAGCAGAGCCTGGCGACGCATGCGCGTTTATCATAACTTTCTCTCTCTCTCTGTCTCTGCCCCTCCCTCACCAATGCTGCTGTTTGTTTTGTTTTTAATCCCTTCTTAACCCTGAACGTACATTGGAAATACACGCAACCCTAACTCAAAATGCCGGACATTTGAGGCATTTAAGAAACTCCGCCCTGACAGCTCCGCAAAAGAGGACATGTCCGGTGAAAAGAGGACGTATGGTCAGTCTATCGTAGCCCGTTAGCCGCTAGCATGCCGTGTGTTGTGCCTCGGTGTGCATTGTTTACACAACGCGCGTTACGCTACTTAATATGTCCATGTGAAAACTCCTTCGGTACACCTCCGAACCGAACCGGAACCCCCGTACCGAAACAGTTCAATACAAATACACGTACCGTTACACCCCTAATATATATATATATATATATATATATATATATATATACATATATATATATATAATGCGCTTTAGCCCCCGGCCAATCTTTTTTAGCCCAATGCGGCCTCCCAGTCAAAAAGTTTGGACATCCCTAATCTAAATATAAGATCATCTCTGTAACTAAGCTAAATATTTTGGATTTTTACTTTCGCCTAGTTCAGGGGTCGGCAACCTTTACCAGTCAAAGAGCCATTTTGACCAGTTTCACAAATTAAAGAAAACAATGGGAGCCACAAAATTATTTTGAAATTTAAAATGAAATAACACTGCATACAAAGTTTTTTTTCTTGCTTTGTGCTATGTATAAACCAAGAGTCTCAGACACGCGGCCCACACCTTAATATGAAAATTGAATGTTAGTGCGGCCCGCGGGTTTTATATGAATGGCGCTTGACAGCGTCATACTTGTCAACCCTCCCGATTTTTCCGGCAGACTATGATTGTTAAGGCAACTGTTCTCTCGAACTTGCCATGATGGTAAAGCATTTAGCGCCCACTAAAATCAGCGTGCCGGCCCAGCCACACGTTGTATGGGGCTTCTGCTTGCACACGTAAGTGACAGCAAGGCATACTTGGTCAATAACCACACAGGTTACACTGACGGTGGCTGTATAAAAAACTTTAACACTCTTACTAATAATGCGCCACACTGTGAACCCACATCAAAACAAGAATGACAAACACATTTCGGGAGAACATCCGCACCGTAACAACATAAACACAACAGAACAAATACCCAGAATCCCATGCAGCCCTAACTCTTCACCTCAACCGACGCACAGAGGGGGGGGTTGATGTGTGAGGGAGCATGGTTGGGGTGGGGGCGGGGTTTGGTGGTAGCAGGGGTGTATAATGTAGCCCGGAAGAGTCAGGGCTGCATGGGATTCTGGGTATTTGTTCTGTTGTGTTTACAGGTAAAAGCCAGTAAATTAGAATATTTTGAAAAACTTGATTTATTTCAGTAATTGCATTCAAAAGGTGTAACTTGTACATTATATTTATTCATTGCACACAGACTAATGCATTCAAATGTTTATTTCATTTAATTTTGATGATTTGAAGTGGCAACAAATGAAAATCCAAAATTCCGTGTGTCACAAAATTAGAATATTACTTAAGGCTAATACAAAAAAGGGATTTTTAGAAATGTTGGCCAACTGAAAAGTATGAAAATGAAAAATATGAGCATGTACAATACTCAATACTTGGTTGGAGCTCCTTTTGCCTCAATTACTGCGTTAATGCGGCGTGGCATGGAGTCGATGAGTTTCTGGCACTGCTCAGGTGTTATGAGAGCCCAGGTTGCTCTGATAGTGGCCTTCAACTCTTCTGCGTTTTTGGGTCTGGCATTCTGCATCTTCCTTTTCACAATACCCCACAGATTTTCTATGGGGCTAAGGTCAGGGAAGTTGGCGGGCCAATTTAGAACAGAAATACCATGGTCCGTAAACCAGGCACGGGTAGATTTTGCGCTGTGTGCAGGCGCCAAGTCCTGTTGGAACTTGAAATCTCCATCTCCATAGAGCAGGTCAGCAGCAGGAAGCATGAAGTGCTCTAAAACTTGCTGGTAGACGGCTGCGTTGACCCTGGATCTCAGGAAACAGAGTGGACCGACACCAGCAGATGACATGGCACCCCAAACCATCACCCAACCATGCAAATTTTGCATTTCCTTTGGAAATCGAGGTCCCAGAGTCTGGAGGAAGACAGGAGAGGCACAGGATCCACGTTGCCTGAAGTCTAGTGTAAAGTTTCCACCATCAGTGATGGTTTGGGGTGCCATGTCATCTGCTGGTGTCGGTCCACTCTGTTTCCTGAGATCCAGGGTCAACGCAGCCGTCTACCAGCAAGTTTTAGAGCACTTCATGCTTCCTGCTGCTGACCTGCTCTATGGAGATGGAGATTTCAAGTTCCACCAGGACTTGGCGCCTGCACACAGCGCAAAATCTACCCGTGCCTGGTTTACGGACCATGGTATTTCTGTTCTAAATTGGCCCGCCAACTCCCCTGACCTTAGCCCCATAGAAAATCTGTGGGGTATTGTGAAAAGGAAGATGCAGAATGCCAGACCCAAAAACGCAGAAGAGTTGAAGGCCACTATCAGAGCAACCTGGGCTCTCATAACACCTGAGCAGTGCCAGAAACTCATCGACTCCATGCCACGCCGCATTAACGCAGTAATTGAGGCAAAAGGAGCTCCAACCAAGTATTGAGTATTGTACATGCTCATATTTTTCATTTTCATACTTTTCAGTTGGCCAACATTTCTAAAAATCCCTTTTTTGTATTAGCCTTAAGTAATATTCTAATTTTGTGACACACGGAATTTTGGATTTTCATTTGTTGCCACTTCAAATCATCAAAATTAAATGAAATAAACATTTGAATGCATCAGTCTGTGTGCAATGAATAAATATAATGTACAAGTTACACCTTTTGAATGCAATTACTGAAATGAATCAAGTTTTTCAAAATATTCTAATTTACTGGCTTTTACCTGTATGTTGTGTTAAGGTGCAGATGTTCTCCTGGAATGTGTTTGTCATTCTCAGTGTTTCCCACAGGACAGGCATCTATTTGTGGTGGTGTGGTCGGCGGGCGGGCGGTGGCAGCGGCGATGACCAAGAAGAACGCAGAGTTGTATTTTAAATAAATAATGATAAATGGGTTGTACTTGTATAGCGCTTTTCTACCTTCAAGGTACTCAAAGCGCTTTGACACTACTTCCACATTTACCCATTCACACACACATTCACACACTGATGGAGGGAGCTGCCATGCAAGGCGCTAACCAGCACCCATCAGGAGCAAGGGTGAAGTGTCTTGCTCAGGACACAACGGACATGACGAGGTTGGTACTAGGTGGGGATTGAACCAGGGACCCTCGGGTCGCGCACGGCCACTGCGCCACGCCGTCCCCACAATTTTCATTGCATTCACATGCTGCAGTGGACAGTGGACAATTTAGCTTCAGTCCATGTGTGTTTATTGACAACATGGTTATAACCTGGACACGTTAGCTCGTCGGTATGGTAACACGTGACTGTTACTACGTGCGTCTGCCCCGGGCCACGAGTCAAACAGCGGCGGTGTTAATGAAGCAGCGTCAGGCTGCTCACCGTCAGTGAAACGCTCGGTGAAATCACGGATTAACGTTAAATATATGACGAGCCGCGAGCGATGCAGCTATAACCTATCTACTAGTGATGGGTTGATGAGGCGTCATGAAGCGTTTCGACACATTGCAAAACTGTATTGATACTGTGTCGATACTGTGTCACTAAATACTGACATCTGCTGGACATTAAAAATCCCTACAGGCAACCTATGGACCGACTCAACTGACACTGATTTTATGACCTAGTACAGTGGTTCTCAAATGGGGGTACGCAAGCCCCCTGGGGGTACTTGAAGGTATACCAAGGGGTACGTGAGATTTTAAAAAAATATTCTAAAAATAGCAACAATTCAAAAATCCTTTATATATTTATTGAATAATACTTCAACAAAATATGAATGTAAGTTCATAAACTCAGTGAAGCACAAGCTCAGGTTTGTCACTAAAATGTCTGTCAAAAAGAAGTGTGGAAAGAAATGCAACAATGCAATATTCAGCGTTGACAGCTAGATTGTTTGTGGACATGTTCCATAAATATTGATGTTAAAGATTTTTTTTTTTTTTGTGAAGAAATGTTTAGAATTAAGTTGATGAATCCAGATGGATCTCTAATACAATCCCCAAAGAGGGCACTTTAAGTTGATGATTACTTCTATGTGTAGAAATCTTTATTAGGGCCCGCAATGGCCCATTGCATAAGGACTCCCACGGGGAGTCCTTATGCAATGGGACATAAGGACCTATTGTTATTCGTTCGTTTTATTCTTTATTCTTTATTATTCTTCCACCGCCTCTTTGAGCACTAATTTGACCCACTTAACATGCTTCAAAACTCACCATATTTGACCCACCCATCAGGACCTGCGAAAATTGTCTTTTAATAAAAAAACTGAAACGCAAAAATCAAAATTGCGCTCTAGCGCCCCCTAGGAAAAAAAACAACTAGACTGCCTGTAACTCCCACTAGGAAGGTCGGAGAGACATGAAACAAAAACCTCTATGTAGGTCTGACTCAGACTTAACTTTCATAATGGTACATTCTCGGGCTAAAATCTACAGGAAGTTGGCAATTCCCCCTTCAAGACAAAAAAGTACTAAAAACAGTCACTTTTGCCTCTTTGAGCTGTAATTTGACCCCCTTAACATGCTTCAAAACTCACCGAACTGAACACACACATCAGGACTGGCAAAAACTGTGATCTAATAAAAAAACCTAACCCCAAATTCAAAAATTGCGCTCTACAGCTATTTTTTAATAAAACGGAGAAAAAACTGCTCCTCGGAAGAAAAAAATTACAAAACTGCCTGTAACTCACAATGGGAAGGTCGGAGAGACATGAAACAAAAACCTCTATGTAGGTCTCACTTAGACCTACATTTCATAAATTGACAACCCCCAGCAAAAATCAACAGGAAGTTTGCTATTCCCCCTTCAACACAACATTTTTGTAAAAAACGGTCACCTTTCTTTAAACATTATCTCCTCTGAGCGCGTTTGTTGTTTCGCCTTCAAACTAACACAGGAGAGAGATTGAACCCTTCTGATTAAAAGTTGGCGAAAGAGTTTTAATACCGGCTCCGGTTTTGATTTTATGACCCTTCAAAGAACCACTGCGCTGATGCTGCTGCTCAGCTGTTTTTTCAAGATGGCTGCTTAAAAGCAGGAAGCACCAACGTGCCCACACAATGCAGACAAGGTAGGTACACTAGACAAAAGTCTTGGGACACTTCAGACTAAAAGTAGACAAAAGTATTGGGACACTTAGGACTAGCACCTGCCAAATCCGCGGGCCCGACCAATGCTGCTTGCAGCTTTAATTTATAATTGAATCACTTGTTTATTTTTCAACAAGTTTTTAGTTATTTTTATATCTTTTTTTCCAAATAGTTCAAGAAAGACCACTACAAATGAGCAATATTTTGCACTGTTATACAATTTAATAAATCAGAAACTGATGACATAGTGCTGTATTTTACTTCTTTGTCTTTTTTTTTCAACCAAAAATGCTTTGCTCTGATTAGGGGGTACTTGAATTAAAAAAAAAAAAAATCACAGGGGGTACATTGCTGAAAAAAGGTTGAGAACCACTGACCTAGTATATACAATAATATAAACCAAGTCATTGTATTTCATTTAGGATTATTTCATAACTTCATTTAAATAAAAATATATTTTTTGTCTTTTTAAGATAGTCAATAAATAATGTGAACATCAAATCAAATCAAATCAACTTTATTTATAAAGCACATTTAAAATTTACCACAGGGGTAGCCAAAGTGCTGTACAATGAGCAGGTTAAAAGATAAAACGAGTACCGAGCAAACACAACACAACACAAACAGAACACGATAAAAAATAAATAATTAAAATAGAATTAATAAAAACATAAAAACAGGATCACAGCAGGTGTATTATGGGGCGCCATTGCAGGATGGATATCACTCAGTGTTAAAAGCCATGGAATAAAAGTATGTTTTTAAGAGAGATTTAAAAACAGGAAGAGAGGAGGCTTGTCTAACACTCAGGGGTAGGTCGTTCCAGAGCTTGGGAGCAGCAACGGCGAAAGCTCTGTCACCTCTAAGCTTCAGCCTTGTGTCAGGGACCGTCAACAGCAGCTGATCGGCTGATCTTAAGGATCGGGTGGGGCAGTAAGGCTGAAGGAGGTCGGAGAGATAGGTTGGCGCTAGGTTGTTTAGACATTTAAAAACAAACAAAAGGAGTTTAAAATGTATTCGGTAACGCACAGGGAGCCAGTGAAGGGACGCTAAAATAGGGGTGATGTGCTCACGTCTGCGGGTCTGTGTTAGCAGACGAGCAGCAGAGTTCTGCACGAGCTGCAGGCGGGCGAGGGAGGCCTGGCTAATGCCTACATACAGGGCATTACAGTAATCAAGACGAGTCGAGATAAAAGCGTGGATTAATTTCTCAAGATCATGTTTTGATAGAAGCGGTTTCACTTTCGCTATTTGGCGTAATTGATAAAAGCTTTTTTGAACGACGCTGCTGATTTGTTTTTCGAATTTAAAATCTGAGTCAAACTTTACCCCCAGGTTTGTGACAGAGTCGCTGAGATACGGGGTCAGAGTGCCGAGGTCAACGTTGGGGGAGGGAGAGCGACTTGGACCGAACAACATAACTTCTGTTTTGTCTTCATTTAGGCTCAGGAAGTTAGCTGAAAGCCAGACTTTGATGTCGTGCAGGCAGTCAATAAGACGTTGAACCGTGTTATTTTGTGCCATGGGAAAATAAATCTGGCAATCATCGGCATAAAAATGAAATGCAATACTGTACTTCCTAAAAATAGAACCAAGGGGGAGAAGGTAAAGCGCAAATAAAATTGGGGCAAGGATTGAGCCCTGGGGGACCCCATGTGGTAAAGGAGCTGTGGACGACATAAAACTGTCTACTTTTACACAAAAACTCCTGTCGGTTAGGTACGACCGGAACCAGTTGAGGGCGGCGCCCTTAATGCCCACACAGTTCTCAAGACGAGTGATTAAGGTGGCGTGGTCGACGGTGTGGAACGCAGCAGACAGATCTAAAAGCACCAGGACAACATATTTACCAGAATCAGTGGACAGGAGGATATCGTTAAAAACTTTTAGAAGCGCTGACTCTGTGCTGTGGAGGGCTTTAAAACCGGACTGGAACAGCTCAGTGATACCATTATCCTCTAAGAAGGGCAACATGTATCATAACATGGAAATCTAAGAGAACGTGTTGTGAATGAGGATGCTTGTGGACTGGGAATTTTTTTAATTTTATTTTTTTACACATTTTTATAAAAAAAAAAAAACAGTTTTTCCAACGTATTCAATTTTAGACGCTTTCTCTTCTTAGTTATTATTTCTCCGGCTGTAGAAAAGAGCCGCTCACAGGGCACAGAGGAGGCGTCAGTGCGACACAGTTCGCGTATCGGTCACAATATTAACTATATGTGTTAAACATGCTTGTATTGTCATTAAACACCTTTAACTTGTTAACAATATTAACTATATGTATTAAACATACTTGTATTATCATTAAACACCTTTAATTTATTAACAATATGTGTTAAACATGCTTGTATTATCTTTAAACACCTTTAACTTGTTAACAATATTAACTATATGTATTAAACATACTTGTATTATCATTAAACAGCTTTAATTTATTAACAATATTAACTATATGTGTTAAACATGCTTGCATTATCATTAAACACCTTTAACTTGTTAACAATATTAACTATATGTATTAAACATACTTGTATTATCATTAAACACCTTTAATTTATTAACAATATGTGTTAAACATGCTTGTATTATCTTTAAACACCTTTAACTTGTTAACAATATTAACTATATGTATTAAACATACTTGTATTATCATTAAACACCTTTAATTTATTAACAATATGTGTTAAACATGCTTGTATTATCTTTAAACACCTTTAACTTGTTAACAATATTAACTATATGTATTAAACATACTTGTATTATCATTAAACAGCTTTAATTTATTAACAATATTAACTATATGTGTTAAACATGCTTGCATTATCATTAAACACCTTTAACTTGTTAACAATATTAACTATATGTATTAAACATACTTGTATTATCATTAAACACCTTTAATTTATTAACAATATGTGTTAAACATGCTTGTATTATCTTTAAACACCTTTAACTTGTTAACAATATTAACTATATGTATTAAACATACTTGTATTATCATTAAACAGCTTTAATTTATCAACAATATTAACTATATGTGTTAAACATGCTTGCATTATCATTAAACACCTTTAACTTGTTAACAAAAACATATATTTCATAAATAAGTAAATATAAATGATATATATGAATGAGGTAGATCCCCACGACTTGATCAATTGAAAAGTAGCTCGCCTGCAGAAAAAGTGTGAGCACCCCTGAGTTGCACCCATCTGAACAGGTCAGCCACCTGTTTAAAGCCCGATCACAGTTGAAATCTTGAAATGAAGGGCCTTTAATGGCCAAAACATTAACCTGGACAACATTTTAACAGCTGGTTGGCTCAGATTTTATTCTTTTCATTGCATTCACATGCTGCAGTGGACAGTGGACAATTTAGCTTCATTATTAATGCAGTATCTGAAGCACCGTCTCCACGTGTGTTTATTGACAACAGGGTTATAACCTGGACACGTTAGCTCGTCGGTATGGTAACACGTGACGTGACAACAGCGGCGGTGTTAATGAAGCAGTGTCAGGCTGCTCACCGCGTGAAACGCTCGGTGAAATCGCGGATTAACGTTAAATATATGACGAGCCGCGAGCGATGCAGCTATAACTTATCTACCTACAACCTATATTACCCTCGTATTTTGATTCGGTCGGTCCGTTCTTTTACTCCGCCGTCTTCTTCTCTTCTTAGTTATTATTTCTCCGGCTGTAGAAAAGAGCCGCTCACAGGGCACAGAGGAGGTGTCAGTGCGACACAGTTCGCGTATCGGTCACGTGACCAAAACAGCTCATGATCGGTCATGTGACTTTCTAAAAGCGGTACGCGCACCGACACAGGGTTTCGCTCTATGATGCATCGGTGTTGCCGGACCCATCACTACTATCTACCTATAACACCTGTCAAAATGAAGCAATGCTACCACGCTAGCAAGCGTTAGCTAGCCGGCTATGAGCCACCAAGCTGCTAACTGTCGCCAAAAGGCACCATTTAAGTTTTTTTCCCCATGGCATCCTGGATCAAGGCTTTCAGCAGCTTTTGGACGTTTGAGGTAGAAACGTAGGAAGCGCCATCATTATGAAAAGTAGCCGGCGAGTATTTTGATTCCGTCCGTCCCTCTTCTTCTTCTTCTTCTTCTGGCCCACCAGGTGAATTAAGTGCTATTGCATAGTGCATAGTAGGCTACCGCCACCTACTGCACCTGAGGTGTAACTACAAGCAACATTCACAGACAGTCCCATTGCTTTTATGAGCGGTCGACCGAGTCAAAACGCCGAAAAATCCATTTGTGGCGGACGTAATTCTTTCGTGGCGGGCCGCCACAAATAAATGAATGTGTGGGAAACACTGATTCTTGTTTGGTTTTGGTTCAAAGTGTGGCACATTATTAGTAAGAGTGTTAAAGTTGTTTTAAATGGCCACCGTCAGTGTAACCTGTGTGGCTGTTGACCAAGTATGCCTTGCTGTCACTTACGTGTGCAAGCAGAAGATGCATATACAGTGGGGCAAAAAAGTATTTAGTCAGCCACCGATTGTGCAAGTTCTCCCACTTAAAATGATGACAGAGGTCTGTAATTTTCATCATAGGTACACTTCAACTGTGAGAGACAGAATGTGGAAAAAAAATCCAGGAATTCACATTGTAGGAATTTTAAAGAATTTATTTGTAAATTATGGTGGAAAATAAGTATTTGGTCACTTCAAACAAGGAAGATCTCTGGCTCTCACAGACCTGTAACTTCTTCTTTAAGAAGCTCTTCTGTCCTCCACTCGTTACCTGTATTAATGGCACCTGTTTGAACTGGTTATCTGTATAAAAGACACCTGTCCACAGCCTCAAACAGTCAGACTCCAAACTCCACTATGGCCAAGACCAAAGAGCTGTCGAAGGACACCAGGAAAATAATTGAAGACCTGCACCAGACTGTGAAGAGTGAATCTACAATAGGCAAGCAGCTTGGTGTGAAAAAATCAACTGTGGGAGCAATTATCAGAAAATGGAAGACATGCAAGACCACTGATAATCTCCCTCGATCTGGGGCTCCACGCAAGATCTCATCCCGTGGGGTCAAAATGATCATGAGAACGGTGAGCAAAAATCCCAGAACCACACGGGGGGACCTGGTGAATGACCTGCAGAGAGCTGGGACCAAAGTAACAAAGGTTACCATCAGTAACACACTACGCCGACAGGGAATCAAATCCTGCAGTGCCAGACGTGTCCCCCTGCTTAAGCCAGTGCATGTCCAGGCCCGTCTGAAGTTTGCCAAAGAGCACATGGATGATACAGCAGAGGATTGGAAGAATGTCATGTGGTCAGATGAAACCAAAATAGAACTTTGTGGTATAAACTCAACTCGTCGTGTTTGGAGGAAGAAGAATACTGAGTTGCATCCCAAGAACACCATACCTACTGTGAAGCATGGGGGTGGAAACATCATGCTTTGGGGCTGTTTTTCTGCTAAGGGGACAAGCCGACTGATCCGTGTTAAGGAAAGAATGAATGGGGCCATGTATCGTGAAATTTTGAGCCAAAACCTCCGAGAGCTTTGAAGATGAAACGTGGCTGGGTCTTCCAGCATGACAATGATCCCAAACACACCGCCCGGGCAGTGAAGGAGTGGCTCCGTAAGAAGCATTTGAAAGTCCTGGAGTGGCCTAGCCAGTTTCCAGACCTCAACCCCATAGAAAATCTGTGGAGGGAGTTGAAAGTCCGTGTTGCTCGGCGACAGCCCCAAAACATCACTGCTCTCGAGAAGATCTGCATGGAGGAATGGGCCAAAATACCAGCTACTGTGTGTGCAAACCTGGTAAAGACCTATAGTAATCGTTTGACCTCTGTTATTGCCAACAAAGGTTATATTACAAAGGATTGAGTTGAATTTTTGTTATTGACCAAATACTTATTTTCTACCATAATTTACAAATACATTCTTTAAAAATCCTACAATGTGAATTCCTGGATTTTTTTCTCCACATTCTGTCTCTCACAGTTGAAGTGTACCTATGATGAAAATGACAGACCTCTGTCATCATTTTAAGTGGGAGAACTTGCACAATTGGTGGCTGACTAAATACTTTTTTGCCCCACTGTAACAAGAGGCTGGGTTGGCACGCTGTTTATACAGATTGTAGAGGGCGCTAAATGCTGTACCATCATGGCACGCCCTTATTATTAATGTAAGGGTGAAAATCGGAGAATATTAATCCCGGGAGTTTTCTGCAAGAGGCACTGAAATCCGGAAGTCTCCCGGGAAAATCGGGCGGGGGGTCGGCAAGTATGTGGCTGAGCCGCATCAGACCGGAGCCGCGGGTTGCCGACCCCTGGCCTAGTTAATAAACACAACAGTACTCTGCAAACTTGTAGCGTTGATAAAATGGGCCATGTTCAGTTTAGGGTTTATATTTGTTATCAGTATGTTACAACTGTTTATGTGTAACGCTCAAGATTTGTCCTGTTTGTTTCTTGCAGGTTTGTTTGGAGTAAGCATACAACAAAAACTGGTCGGCCATCACGGACCGCGATGCAACCAGACCGCTCGCAGCCTCCTCCAGCTGCACAGAAGAGAGCCGTCACACTGGCTGACCTATCAGCATCTCATCTTCCTGAAACGGCAGGTAAGACACCGGGGTGGTTCTTTATCCAGTCTTTGTGTTCACACAGGTGTGTGTTCCCCGCAGTATGTGGCCAAGAACATCGGAGAGCTCCACCAGCGCGCCGCCCCCAAGCAGGCCCCCGCGCTCTCCGTGGTGGACGAGCCTGACGACGCCGTCAAAAGGCAGGTCCAGAGAGTTCCCGTCATCCAGTCGCCGGTTGCAGAGGAAGCGTCCGTCTCAGTCTCCGGCGCGGCGACCAAAACCTCGCAGGAGACGCCCCACATTCACATGGAGACGGACGAGGCGCGGGACGCTCGTCTGGACCGACAGTGGAAGCAGCAGAAGGTCGACGTGGCCGACCTGCCGGACGTCTACGCCCGGCTCACCAAAATAAAACTCACAGGTAGAGCGCACACAATCTAAAAACACGGTCATTATATTCTATTATGACTAATTATATTTACATTTCAGCACTCGTGGTTATGACTGCGGCTGCTGGTTACGCAATGGCCCCGGTGCCCTTTGACCCCGTCATCTTCTCGGTGTCGTGCCTGGGAACGGGTCTGGCCTCCTGTGCAGCCAACTCCATAAACCAGGTAAGCAATGCGGTCAAATCACTGTCATGTCTGCTTGAACACAGCAACAATACTTTTTACGCGTGTCTGTCATGGAACACAATTCATATCCTGCATAGTTTTTCAAAGTAATTCATGTACAGTGGGTCTTCTGGGAAATTGCACCTTTTAACAAATTAAAGGAAATAGAAATGATCAATACACCGTATATGGTGGGGATGGTGTTCTGCTGACCTCGACTGCGGATGTTGTGGATCGGTGGAGAGAATACTTCGAAGACCTCCTCAATCCTACCAGCACGTCTTCCTATGAGGAAGCAGTGCCTGGGGAATCTGTGGTGGGCTCTCCTATTTCTGGGGCTGAGGTTGCCGAGGTAGTTAAAAAGCTCCTCGGTGGCAAGGCCCCGGGGGTGGATGAGACCCGCCCGGAGTTCCTTAAGGCTCTGGATGTTGTGGGGCTGTCTTGGTTGACAAGGCTCTGCAACATCGCGTGGACATCGGGGGCGGTACCTCTGGATTGGCAGACCGGGGTGGTGGTTCCTCTCTTTAAGAAGGGGAACCGGAGGGTGTGTTCCAAACTATCGTGGGATCACACTCCTCAGCCTTCCCGGTAAGGTCTATTCAGGTGTACTGGAGAGGAGGCTACGCCGGATAGTCGAACCTCGGATTCAGGAGGAACAGTGTGGTTTTCGTCCTGGTCGTGGAACTGTGGACCAGCTCTATACTCTCGGCAGGGTCCTTGAGGGTGCATGGGAGTTTGCCCAACCAGTCTACATGTGCTTTGTGAACTTGGAGAAGGCATTCGACCGTGTACCCCGGGAAGTCCTGTGGGGAGTGCTCAGAGAGTATGGGGTAGCGGACTGTCTTATTGTGGCAGTTCGCTCCCTGTATAATCAGTGTCAGAGCTTGGTCCGCATTGCCGGCAGTAAGTCGGACACGTTTCCAGTGAGGGTTGGACTCCGCCAAGGCTGCCCTTTGTCACCGATTCTGTTCATAACCTTTATGGACAGAATTTCTAGGCGCAGTCAGGGCGTTGAGGGTATCTGGTTTGGTGGCTGCAGGATTAGGTCTCTGCTATTTGCAGATGATGTGGTCCTGATGGCTTCCTCCGGCCAAGATCTTCAGCTCTCACTGGATCGGTTCGCAGCCGAGTGTGAAGCGACTGGGATGGGAATCAGCACCTCCAAGTCCGAGTCCATGGTTCTCTCCCGGAAAAGGGTGGAGTGCCATCTCCGGGTTGGGGAGGAGATCTTGCCCCAAGTGGAGGAGTTCAAGTACCTCGGAGTCTTGTTCACGAGTGGGGGAAGAGTGGATCGTGAGATCGACAGGCGGATCGGTGCGGCGTCTTCAGTAATGCGGACGCTGTATCGATCCGTTGTGGTGAAGAAGGAGCTGAGCCGGAAGGCAAAGCTCTCGATTTACCGGTCGATCTACGTTCCCATCCTCACCTATGGTCATGAGCTTTGGGTCATGACCGAAAGGACAAGATCACGGGTACAAGCGGCCCAAATGAGTTTCCTCCGCCGAGTGGCGGGGCTCTCCCTTAGAGATAGGGTGAGAAGCTCTGTCATTCGGGGGGAGCTCAAAGTAAAGCCGCTGCTCCTCCACATGGAGAGGAGCCAGATGAGGTGGTTCGGGCATCTGGTCAGGATGCCACCCGAACGCCTCCCTAGGAAGGTGTTTCGGGCACGTCCGACCGGTAGGAGGCCACGGGGAAGACCCAGGACACGCTGGGAAGACTATCTCTCCCGGCTGGCCTGGGAACGCCTCGGGATCCCCCGGGAGGAGCTGGACGAAGTGGCTGGGGAGAGGGAAGTCTGGGCTTCCCTGCTTAAGCTGCTTCCCCCGCGACCCGACCTCGGATAAGCGGAAGAAGATGGATGGATGGATGGAGAAATGATCAATTCCAGGACCCAACTGTGGCTATCCAGAAGCCTCTTTCTTTTTTTTTTTTACTATAAAGAGAATGTTTTGAGTGACATCATAACTTGAGCCGTCAAAAACAAAAACCCAGTTAACTCAAGTAACTAGATGAGGCAATTCCTGAATGAATTGTGTGTGGATTTTCCAATGCTGAAGTTGAACTGAAATGCTGACAGAATGTAGTATGAATGGAAGAATAGTTTGAATGTTGAAGAGTTTGAATTTCCAGGAAAACCGGAGTTTTGTTTGGAACTTGGGAAAGTGTTAGTTTGAATGTCCAGGATGAGTGGAATGTGTTTGGAATGGTTTGCATAGGTTGAAAAATGTGGGAATTGTGCAACTTAGAAAAAGGTCCCATTCATTTCAATGGGAACTTCCTGGACATTTGGAAAAGTGGGATTTTTTTGGAAAACGATACGGAGCACAGTGTTTCCCACAGGACAGGCATCTATTTGTGGTGGTGTGGTCGGGGGGCGGGGGGTGACGGCGGCAGCGGCGATGACCAAGAAGAACACGGAGTTGGAATATAAGTACAACACTTTATGTACATATTTAGCTCATTAAAATTACCGACAGGAAGGCGAGAAACACTTTATTTCAACAGACTCTGGCGCCGTACCTGTCGTCAAAACTCCAAAGACCCACTGCACAGTTGCGCTAACAAAATAAGAGTCTCAGAAAGCTGGCGTGCACAAGCTAGCAAGCTACGGAGTTTGCCGACAATGTATTTCTTGTAAAGTGTATACAAAGGAGTACAGAAGCTGGACAAATAAGATGCCAAAAACCCAACCACTTTCATGTGGTATTGGACAGAAAGGAGGACTTTTTTTCTCCTCCATTCGAAAATGCGGACATTATCATCACCACTGTCTGATTCCTATCAATGCAAGTCATCACAATCAGGTAATACACCAACTTATATTCTTATCTTCATGAAAGAAAGGAATCTATATGTGTTAAACATGCTTGTATTATCTTTAAACACCTTTAACTTGTTAACAATATTAACTATATGTGTTAAACATGCTTGTATTGTCATTAAACACCTTTAACTTGTTAACAATATTAACTATATGTATTAAACATACTTGTATTATCATTAAACACCTTTAATTTATTAACAATATGTGTTAAACATGCTTGTATTATCTTTAAACACCTTTTACTTGTTAACAATATTAACTATATGTATTAAACATACTTGTATTATCATTAAACACCTTTAATTTATTAACAATATTAACTACCGTATTTTCCGCACTATAAGGCGCACCGGATTATTAGCCGCACCTTCTATGAATTACATATTTCATAATTTTGTCCACCAATAAGCCGCCCCGGACTATAAGCCGCGCCTACGCTGCGCTAAAGTGAATGTCAAAAAAAACGCTGCGCTAAAGTGAATGTCAAAAAAACAGTCAGATAGTTCAGTCAAACTTTAATAATATACTGAAAACCAGCGTTCTAACAACTCTGTCCCAAAATGTACGCAAATGTGCAATCACAAACATAGTAAAATTCAAAATGGTGTAGAGCAATAAATAGCAACATAATGTTGCTCGAACGTTAATGTCACAACACACAAAATAAACATAGCGCTCACCTTCTGAAGTTATTCTTCATTCGTAAATCCTTCGAATTCTTCGTCTTCGGTGTCCGAATTGAAAAGTTGCGCAAGCGTGGGATCCAAAAATGGCCGGCTCCGCCTCGTCGAAGTCATCGGATTCAGTGTCGCTGTTGTTGTGCAGCAGTTCTGTGAATCCTGCCTTCCGGAAAGCTCGGACCACAGTTGTGACCGAAACTATCTGCCCAGGCATTTACGATCCACTGGCAGATGTTGGCGTATGTCGACCGGCGCTATCTGCCCGTCTTAGTGAAGGTGTGTTCGCCTTCGGAGCTGTGTGAAAAAAGCCACCCGGCCTCTTCGCGTAAACTTCCCTTAACCACTCGCTCATCTTTTCTTCATCCATCCATCCCTTCGAGTTAGCTTTTATGATGACGCCGGCTGGAAAGGTCTCTTTTGGATGGGTGGAAGTTAGCATGGCAAGCTAGAACCACAGTGAAGGATGACTCCTCATTCCCTGTGGTGCGAATATTCACCGTACGTGCTCCCGTTCCACAGTGCAGTTCACAGGAATATCAGTTGCTGTGAAATACGGTAGTAATCCGTGTGCGGATGGAGAGATTGCGTCTTTTTATGATCCGGATCCTTGTCGCGTAGTAGGAGCCATTTTGTGGTCTTTACAGATGTAAACAGGAAATGAAACGTACGGTGATATCCGCGCGTTTTTTCTTCTTCTTCCGGGGGCGGGTGAAGCGCTTCCTGTTCTATGGGGGCGGGTGAAGCGCTTCCTGTTCTATGGGGGCGGGTGCTTTCCTTGGCGGTTGCTTGCGTAGAAGAAGAAGCGCTTCCTGTTCTACCGGGAAAAAAGATGGCGGCTGTTTACCGAAGTTGCGAGATCGAAACTTTATGAAAATTAATCGTAATAAAGCGCACCGGGTTATAAGGCGCACTGTTAGCTTTTGAGAAAATTTGTGGTTTTTAGGTGCGCCTTATAGTGCGGAAAATACGGTATATGTGTTAAACATGCTTGCATTATCATTAAACACCTTTAACTTGTTAACAAAAACATATATTTCATAAATAAGTAAATATAAATGATATATATGAATGAGGTAGATCCCCACGACTTGATCAATTGAAAAGTAGCTCGCCTGCAGAAAAAGTGTGAGCACCCCTGAGTTGCACCCATCTGAACAGGTCAGCCACCTGTTTAAAGCCCGATCACAGTTGAAATCTTGAAATGAAGGGCCTTTAATGGCCAAAACATTAACCTGGACAACATTTTAACAGCTGGTTGGCTCAGATTTTATTCTTTTCATTGCATTCACATGCTGCAGTGGACAGTGGACAATTTAGCTTCATTATTAATGCAGTATCTGAAGCACCGTCTCCACGTGTGTTTATTGACAACAGGGTTATAACCTGGACACGTTAGCTCGTCGGTATGGTAACACGTGACGTGACAACAGCGGCGGTGTTAATGAAGCAGTGTCAGGCTGCTCACCGCGTGAAACGCTCGGTGAAATCGCGGATTAACGTTAAATATATGACGAGCCGCGAGCGATGCAGCTATAACTTATCTACCTACAACCTATATTACCCTCGTATTTTGATTCGGTCGGTCCGTTCTTTTACTCCGCCGTCTTCTTCTTCTTCTTCTTCTTCTGGCCCACCAGGTGAATTAAGTGCTATTGGCGGAGTTACAATGCATAGTAGGCTACCGCCACCTACTGCACCGGAGTTGTAACTACAAGGTACATTCACAGACAGAGTCCCATTGCTTTTATGAGCGGTCGAGCGAGTCAAAAGCCGAAAAATCCATTTGTGGCGGACGTAATTCTTTCGTGGCGGGCCGCCACAAATAAATGAATGTGTGGGAAACACTGGAGCATGAATGTCCTGAATGAGCTGAATTGGTTGGTGTTGGAACTGTTTAAATTGGTCAAGAAATGTTGAAGTAGTAACAGTTTTTTTAATTGAAAAATGATATTAAGGAATTTCCGGAAAACCGGGAATTTTTCAAGTTCTTAAACCAACTTGGTTTTAGTCTTGAACAAGAGGAATGTTTGGACAGTGGAACGGTTGAAATGGGTTGAAAAATGTGAAAGGTAGAGGACTTACTTTCTTTGGTGAGCCATTCTTGCACGGTATTGACCCTCTTTAATACTCAGGTATATTATTTATTGCTAGCCATTGTATTGGTGTGGGGCGTTTAGTGTGTTCAATTGTTGGCTAGCTTCCTGCCTTGCTAGCCGACCTCGTGGTGCTAAAGTGTCGCCTCGCAGTCCTTCAACAATACCTGAGTGTAGAAAAAAATAGTTAAAATGGCACATTAGTCCCCATATAAACTAGTTTGGAGTGTTCTAAATTACGCTAATTTGTGAATGGCGGGGTGGTACTTTTTTCCCCTTAATAGAACTCGGGCCACCTGCTGCATGATGTCAAGATGTCCGATAATGGCTTTTTTGCCGGTATTGTCCTTACTCTTAATTACCGATTCCGATATCAACCGATATATACAGTTGTGGATTTACAGGCATGTGATTTTTCCGTCTAAAGTCGGAATTCCGTCTTTTTTAATCTCGGGGAAAAAGAAAAAAAATATCTCCCGTTTTTCCGTTTTTTTTCCCGACCCTAAATCAAGATTCGAGACGTACCGTATTTTCCGCACTATAAGGCGCACCGGATTATTAGCCGCACCTTCAATGAATGGCATATTTCATAACTTTGTCCACCAATAAGCCGCCCCGGACTATAAGCCGCGCCTACGCTGCGCTAAAGGGAATGTCAAAAAAACAGTCAGATAGGTCAGTCAAACTTTAATAATATATTAAAAACCAGCGTTCTAACAACTCTGTTCACTCCCAAAATGTACGCAAATGTGCAATCACAAACATAGTAAAATTCAAAATAGTGCAGAGCAATAGCAACATAATGTTGCTCGAACGTTAATGTCACAACACACAAAATAAACATAGCGCTCACTTTCTGAAGTTATTCTTCGTTCGTAAATCCTTCGTCTTCGGTGTCCGAAGTGAAAAGTTGGGCAAATGTGAGATCCAAAATGGCCGGTTCCGTCTCGTCTAAGTCATCGGAGTCAGTGTCACTGTTATCCAGCAGTTCTGTGAATCCTGCCTTCCGGAAAGCTCGGACCACAGTTGTGACCGAAATATCTGCCCAGGCATTTACGATCCACTGGCAGATGTTGGCGTCGTCTGGCGCTGCCTCCCTGTCTTAGTGAAGGTGTGTTCGCCTTCTGTCATCCATTGTTCCCACGCAGTTAGCAGTCTAGCTTCGAATGCCCTGTTGACACCAATATCTAGCGGCTGGAGGTCTTTTGTCAATCCACCCGGAATGACGGCGAGTATTGAATTAAGCGCGTAAGCGTGTCTCTTAATGTGATGTTATGAGCTAGCAAATATAACAACTACACTACCCAGCATGCAACGATAGTTACGAGCATGCGCGGTAGCCCAGAGAAGCGTTGTTGTATGCTGGGAGTTAGAATGTGGTTATGAGCACGCTGTGAGTAAACGTTGAGAACTCAGTTAACACGCCTCGTCTGCATTATTTATAATTAGACAGACAACACACTTAATAGGAGCCATTTTGGGGTCTTTACATAAACACACAAATGGAAATGAAACGTCACATATCCCAGCATGCACCGCGCGCTTCTTCTTCTTCCGGGGGCGGGTGGTTGCTTACAGTACAAGAAGAAGCGCTTCCTGTTCTATGGGGGCGGGTGCTTACCTTGGCGGTTGCTTGCGTAGAAGAAGAAGCGCTTCCTGTTCTACCGGGAAAAAAGATGGCGGCTGTTTACCGAAGTTGCGAGACCGAAACTTTATGAAAATGAATCTTAATATTTATCCATATATAAAGCGCACCGGGTTAAAAGCCGCACTGTCAGCTTTTGAGTAAATTTGTGGTTTTTAGGTGCGGCTAATGGTGCGGAAAATACGGTAGTTTATATTACGCCGTAGTTGATTGGTCGATATGTTCCTTGTGACCAATCAGGACATCTGTTTTGAATGATGACGTTAATAACGTCATCATTCATAATGGTTATTACCGCCATTTTCCATATGTGAACATGTCGCCAAAAACATATGAAAAAACTTGAAGCAAGGTATGTTCTATTAATGATGTTTTCATGTCTTTAAACACTAAAATATTTTCTTCAAATGGTGCTGTCTTTGTCATTTTAGCATGTTAAATTGGTGAAACCCCCCCCCCCCCCCTTTCGTCCCCCAGAATCTTTTCAGTCTTTTTCATTGTGGTCAAATCTCATGCCTGGGATTTAACACATTATTATGCCTAATTTTGTTGTGATGCCCCGCTGGATGCATTAAACAATGTAACACGGATTTCTAAAATAAATCAACTCAAATTATGGAAAAAATGCCAAAATGGCACTGCCATATTTATTATTGAAGTCACAAAGTGCATTTTTTTTTAACATGCCTCAAAACAGCAGCTTGGAATTTGGGACATGCTCTCCTGGAGAGGTTGGGGGTGAGGAGGGTATATTGTAGCGTCCTGGAAGAGTTAGTGCTGCAAGGGGTTCTGGGTATTTGTTCTGTTGTGTTACGGTGCGGATGTTCTCCCGAAATGTGTTTGTCATTCTTGTTTGGTGTGGGTTCACAGTGTGGCACAAATGTGTAACAGTGTTAAAGTTGTTTATGTTTTGGGACGGCGTGGCGCAGTGGAAGAGTGGCCGTGCGCAACCCGAGGGTCACTGGTTCAATCCCCACCTAGTACCAACCTCGTCATGTCCGTTGTGTCCTGAGCAAGACACTTCACCCTTGCTCCTGATGGCTGCTGGTTAGCGCCTTGCATGGCAGCTCCCTCCATCAGTGTGTGAATGTGTGTGTGAATGGGTAAATGTGGAAGTAGTGTCAAAGCGCTTTGAGTACCTTGAAGGTAGAAAAGAGCTATACAAGTACAACCCATTTATTTATTTATTATAAAGGAGCCATCGCACTAAAAAAGGTTGGACATAAGGTTAGAAAAAAACAGGAATTCCTGGAAATTTGTGGAATGTGGAAAAATGGATGTTTGAATTTCCAGGATGTGTTGAAGGTGGAATGGTTTGAATCGGTTGAAAAATGTGGGAATTGTGACACTTGGAGAAAGGTCCCATTCATTTCAATGGGAACTTCCTGGACATTTGGGAATTTGGGGAAAAGTGGGATTTTTTTGGAAAACGGTACGGAGCATGAATGTCCTGAATGAGCTGAATTGGTTGGTGTTGGAATTGTTTAAATTGGTCAAGAAATGTTGAAGTAGTACCGTATTTTCCGCACTATAAGGCGCACCGGATTATTAGCCGCACCTTCAATGAATGGCATATTTCATAACTTTGTCCACCAATAAGCCGCCCCGGACTATAAGCCGCGCCTACGCTGCGCTAAAGGGAATGTCAAAAAAACAGTCAGATAGGTCAGTCAAACTTTAATAATATATTAAAAACCAGCGTTCTAACAACTCTGTTCACTCCCAAAATGTACGCAAATGTGCAATCACAAACATAGTAAAATTCAAAATAGTGCAGAGCAATAGCAACATAATGTTGCTCGAACGTTAATGTCACAACACACAAAATAAACATAGCGCTCACTTTCTGAAGTTATTCTTCATTCGTAAATCCTTCGTCTTCGGTGTCCGAAGTGAAAAGTTGGGCAAATGTGAGATCCAAAATGGCCGGTTCCGTCTCGTCGAAGTCATCGGAGTCAGTGTCACTGTTCAGCAGTTCTGTGAATCCTGCCTTCCGGAAAGCTCGGACCACAGTTGTGACCGAAATATCTGCCCAGGCATTTACGATCCACTGGCAGATGTTGGCGTCGTCTGGCGCTGCCTCCCTGTCTTAGTGAAGGTGTGTTCGCCTTCTGTCATCCATTGTTCCCACGCAGTTAGCAGTCTAGCTTCGAATGCCCTGTTGACACCAATATCTAGTGGCTGGAGGTCTTTTGTCAATCCACCCGGAATGACGGCGAGTATTGAATTAAGCGCGTAAGCGTGTCTCTTAATGTGATGTTATGAGCTAGCAAATATAACAACTACACTACCCAGCATGCAACGATAGTTACGAGCATGCGCGGTAGCCCTGAGAAGCGTTGTTGTATGCTGGGAGTTAGAATGTGGTTATGAGCACGCTGTGAGTAAACGTTGAGAACTCAGTTAACACGCCTCGTCTGCATTATTTATAATTAGACAGACAACACACTTAATAGGAGCCATTTTGGGGTCTTTACATAAACACACAAATGGAAATGAAACGTCACATATCCCAGCATGCACCGCGCGCTTCTTCTTCTTCCGGGGGCGGGTGGTTGCTTACAGTACAAGAAGAAGCGCTTCCTGTTCTATGGGGGCGGGTGCTTACCTTGGCGGTTGCTTGCGTAGAAGAAGAAGCGCTTCCTGCTCTACCGGGAAAAAAGATGGCGGCTGTTTACCGAAGTTGCGAGAACGAAACTTTATGAAAATGAATCTTAATATTTATCCATATATAAAGCGCACCGGGTTAAAAGCCGCACTGTCAGCTTTTGAGTAAATTTGTGGTTTTTAGGTGCGGCTAATGGTGCGGAAAATACGGTACAACCCATTTATTTATTTATTATAAAGGAGCCATCGCACTAAAAAAGGTTGGACATAAGGTTAGAAAAAAACAGGAATTCCTGGAAATTTGTGGAATGTGGAAAAATGGATGTTTGAATTTCCAGGATGTGTTGAAGGTGGAATGGTTTGAATCGGTTGAAAAATGTGGGAATTGTGACACTTGGAGAAAGGTCCCATTCATTTCAATGGGAACTTCCTGGACATTTGGGAATTTGGGGAAAAATGGGATTTTTTTGGAAAACGGTACAGAGCATGAATGTCCTGAATGAGCTGAATTGGTTGGTGTTGGAATTGTTTAAATTGGTCAAGAAATGTTGAAGTAGTAACAGTTTTTTTAATTGAAAAATGATATTAAGGAATTTCCGGAAAACCGGGAATTTTTCAAGTTCTTAAACCAACTTGGTTTTAGTCTTGAACAAGAGGAATGTTTGGACAGTGGAACGGTTGAAATGGGTTGAAAAATGTGAAAGGAGCCATCGCACTAAAAAAGGTTGGACATAAGGTTAGAAAAAAACAGGAATTCCTGGAAATTTGTGGAATGTGGAAAAATGGATGTTTGAATTTCCAGGATGTGTTGTTTATTGTTTATTGAATGGATCCCCATTAGCTGACGCCAAGGCGACTGCTAGTCTTCCTGGGGTCCATATAGGAGCATACAAAATGAAAAATGCAAAGAATACATGCAATAACAGACATTATACAATGGAAAAATACAACATAAGATAAAAAGCTAGTTAAAACCAGTATTAAAAATTCCCGTCATGTGGGCAGCTGCAATAGGTGTATCTTCAAAGCTGTCTTGAATGACTATTTACTTTGTGAGAGATTAATGTGAGATGGCAACCCATTCCAAAATGATGTACATCTATACATGACTGTATGTTTGAGGAGACTGGTCCTGGGAGCAGGAAGTGCCAAATAGCCATTGCTGGCATTCCTAGTGTCATGAATATGTGTGTTAGTTGATTTTAAAAACTGTTTGTAAAAGTAATCTGGTGATTGATCTAAAATGATAGTTCTAAAGAACATAATGAGACTACAATGCATCTTTTGTTCAACAGACAACCAGGACAGGCGTGAATGCATAAATGCAATATTAGTGTGCAAAGAACATTTAAGTACCAGTCTAGCCGCTCTGTTCTGAACAAGTTGCAGTTTGTTCAGGTCAGACTTAGTCGTAGCGGACCATATTATAGGACAGTAATGAAGATGACAGAAAACCAAGGACTGTATGACTTGAGCCATTGTTGAGGATGTCAAGAAGGTGGAGCACTTCCTGACCATGGCTAAACCTCTTCCCATTCTCATTGAAATACCATTAATATGATCGGACCATGACAGTTGAACGTCTAATAGCACACCAAGCAATTTTGCTTTTTTGACCTGCTCAATACGTATGTCTGACATTAAAATATGAAGCTGTGGGTCATCAACAAGCATATGCCTGGATCCAAAAAGAATGCTTTTTGTTTTGTCAATATTCACAACAAGTTTACTATCATTTACCCAGCGGGACACTCCCTCCAGGTCCTGATTTAAGTTGTTTTCTAGGTCATTTAAGGTAGAGGCAGTACTGTCATCTGCATACATAACCATATTGGTGTTTGTTGTAACACAGGGAAGATCATTAGTAAAAATAATAAAAAGTAAAGGACCTAAGCAGCTTCCTTGAGGCACGCCGCAGTAATTGTACTTGCGTTCAGATAGGCCACCATTAAAACACACTCTCTGTGATCTTGCTGATAGATAGCTCAACATCCAAGAAAGTGACATACTATTAAAACCACATTTTCTCAGTTTGGAGATCATTATGTTGTGATCTATGACATGGAATGCCGCACTAAAGTCAATCAGGACAGTACCAACCATCTTCTTGACATCCATTTGTGACAGCCAGTCATCAGTCAGCTGAGCTAGAGCAGTAGATGTTGAGTGACCTTGCCTATAAGCATGCTGGGAACCCGACATCAGTTTGTTGTAGGTAAAGTAATCTTGAATTTGTTTGAAAACAACTTTTTCCATCAATTTACTAAGAACAGGAAGTATGCTTATTGGTCTACTGTTTTTACCAGTAAAATCTTTATTTTTGTCCTTGGGTAGAGGGATGACCTTGGCCTCCTTCCAAACCCCAGGAAAGACTCCATATCTTAATGATTTATTAAATATATGACAAATCGGAGTTGATACATGGCATGCCGCAATTCTTAACAATTTGCCATCTAGCATGTCCGTCCCAGCAGGTTTATCAGATGGCAGTGATAACAACAATTTCTCAATATCAGAACTACTAACTGGTACAAAATCGAATCTGCAGTTTTTACCCTTCATTATATGATTTTCAATTAATGTGCATGAGGAGGAGCCATCAGAAGGCGTCATATTCACTCTCAGATTTTCCACCTTGTTTGTGAAGTAATTATTAAAATATGTGGCAATTTCCATTGGCTTAGTCAGGTAAGCTCCATCAACTTCTGTTGAAGGTGGAATGGTTTGAATCGGTTGAAAAATGTGGGAATTGTGACACTTGGAGAAAGGTCCCATTCATTTCAATGGGAACTTCCTGGACATTTGGGAATTTGGGGAAAAGTGGGATTTTTTTGGAAAACGGTACGGAGCATGAATGTCCTGAATGAGCTCAATTGGTTGGTGTTGGAATTGTTTAAATTGATCAAGAAATGTTGAAGTACCGTATTTTCCGCACTATAAGGCGCACCGGATTATTAGCCGCACCTTCAATGAATTACATATTTCATAACTTTGTCCACCAATAAGCCGCCCCGGATTATAAGCCGCGCCTACGCTGCGCTAAAGGGAATGTCAAAAAAACAGTCAGATAGTTCAGTCAAACTTTAATAATATATTGAAAACCAGCGTTCTAACAACTCTGTCCCAAAATGTACGCAAATGTGCAATCACAAACATAGTAAAATTCAAAATGGTGTAGAGCAATAGCAACATAATGTTGCTCGAACGTTAATGTCACAACACACAAAATAAACATAGCGCTCACCTTCTGAAGTTATTCTTCATTCGTAAATCCTTCGAATTCTTCGTCTTCGGTGTCCGAATTGAAAAGTTGCGCAAGCGTGGTATCCAAAATGGCCGGTTCCGTCTCGTCGAAGTCATCGGAGTCAGTGTCGCTGTTGTTCTGTGAATCCTGCCTTCCGGAAAGCTCGGACCACAGTTGTGACCGAAATATCTGCCCAGGCATTTACGATCCACTGGCAAATGTTGGCGTATGTCGTCCGGCGCTGTCTGCCCGTCTTAGTGAAGGTGTGTTCGCCTTCGGAGCTGTGTGAAAAAAGCCACCCGGCCTCTTCGCGTAAACTTTCCTTAACCACTCGCTCATCTTTTCTTCATCCATCCATCCCTTCGAGTTAGCTTTTATGATGACGCCGGCTGGAAAGGTCTCTTTTGGCAAGGTCTTCCTTTTGAATATCACCATGGGTGGAAGTTAGCATGGCAAGCTAGAACCACAGTGAAGGATGACTTCTCATTCCCTGTGGTGCGAATATTCACCGTACGTGCTCCCGTTCCACAGTGCGGTTCACAGGAATATCAGTTGCTGTGAAATACGGTAGTAATCCGTGTGCGGATGGAGAGATTGCGTCTTTTTATGAACCGGATCCTTGTCGCTTAGTAGGAGCCATTTTGTGGTCTTTACAGATGTAAACAGGAAATGAAACGTACGGTAATATCCGCGCGTTTTTTCTTCTTCTTCCGGGGGCGGGTGGTTGCTTACAGTAGAAGAAGAAGCGCTTCCTGTTCTATGGGGGCGGGTGCTTTCCTTGGCGGTTGCTTGCGTAGAAGAAGAAGCGCTTCCTGTTCTACCGGGAAAAAAGATGGCGGCTGTTTACCGAAGTTGCGAGATCGAAACTTTATGAAAATGAATCGTAATAAAGCGCACCGGGTTATAAGGCGCACTGTCAGCATTTGAGAAAATTTGTGGTTTTTAGGTGCGCCTTATAGTGCGGAAAATACGGTAGTAACAGTTTTTTTAATTGAAAAATGATTTCAGTACCCATCCTACTCACATGGCATGATGTTTTTTTTTTTTTTTTAGAATTTAGTAGGCATATTCCACCCAAATATATTCAGATTGAATTCCGAGATGCTTTGAAGACGTGTGCTATACTTAGTAGCCGTCAGACGCTGCAGACAACTTCTTGTCTTCTTGAAACTCCTTTTTTTTGTGCGAGCATCTGAAGATGGCTGTCATTATTGCCAGCCTGAAAGCTTTTTTACTGCCCTAAAGGAAAGAGCGTCGGCGCTCACCGCCAACGCCAACGGTGGAGTGTTGACACACTACGTGCTAATCTGCGCCGTGACTTGAGAATGTTTGCGTAATGAGTGACCTCGCCCTCAGCCCCGGTTTGAACTCTGCTGAGTCGTGTCTTACCGGGCCTCTAATTTGTCGCTGGCTTTTATTACATGGCAGGTCACACAAAAATATTCTTCAACCAAAGTCCACCTTTGGACCTGAACTTCTTCTCTCTGGCCTTTCTTTTTCAAACACGTGCTTGCATTGAGTTTTTTTGTTGTCTGTGTAGGGTTGGGCGATGAAACAGTATTAAAGGGGAACATTATCACAATTTCAGAATTGTTAAAACCATTAAAAATCAGTTCCCAGTGGCTTATTATATTTTTCAAAGTTTTTTTTCCGAATTTTGCCCATCACGCAATATCCCTAAAAAAAAGCTTCAAAGTGCCTGATTTTAACCACCCGTCCATTTTCCTGTGACGTCACATAGTGATGCCAACACAAACAAACACAAGAACAGCAATCTATAGCGACATTAGCTCGGATTCAGACTCGGATTTCAGCGGCTTAAGCGATTCAACAGATTACGCATGTATTGAAACGGATGGTTGTAGTGTGGAGGCAGGTAGCGAAAACCAAATTGAAGAAGAAACTGAAGCTATTGAGCCATATCGGTTTGAACCGTATGCAAGCGAAACCCACGAAAACGACACAACAAAAATTAGAATATTTTGAAAAACTTGATTTATTTCAGTAATTGCATTCAAAAGGTGTAACTTGTACATTATATTTATTCATTGCACACAGACTGATGCATTCAAATGTTTATTTCATTTAATTTTGATGATTTGAAGTGGCAACAAATGAAAGTCCAAAATTCTGTGTGTCACAAAATTAGAATATTACTTAAGGCTAATACAAAAAAGGGATTTTTA
Source organism: Nerophis lumbriciformis (assembly GCF_033978685.3). NCBI lineage: Eukaryota > Metazoa > Chordata > Actinopteri > Syngnathiformes > Syngnathidae > Nerophis > Nerophis lumbriciformis. Next base: position 19,538,871 of record NC_084586.2, on the reverse strand, counting down.
GAAATGTTGGCCAATTGAAAAGTATGAAAACGAAAAATATGAGCATGTACAATACTCAATACTTGGTTGGAGCTCCTTTTGCCTCAATTACTGCGTTAATGCGGCGTGGCATGGAGTCGATGAGTTTCTGGCACTGCTCAGGTGTTATGAGAGCCCAGGTTGCTCTGATAGTGGCCTTCAACTCTTCTGCGTTTTTGGGTCTGGCATTCTGCATCTTCCTTTTCACAATACCCCACAGATTTTCTATGGGGCTAAGGTCAGGGGAGTTGGCGGGCCAATTTAGAACAGAAATACCATGGTCCGTAAACCAGGCACGGGTAGATTTTGCGCTGTGTGCAGGCGCCAAGTCCTGTTGGAACTTGAAATCTCCATCTCCATAGAGCAGGTCAGCAGCAGGAAGCATGAAGTGCTCTAAAACTTGCTGGTAGACGGCTGCGTTGACCCTGGATCTCAGGAAACAGAGTGGACCGACACCAGCAGATGACATGGCACCCCAAACCATCACTGATGGTGGAAACTTTACACTAGACTTCAGGCAACGTGGATCCTGTGCCTCTCCTGTCTTCCTCCAGACTCTGGGACCTCGATTTCCAAAGGAAATGCAAAATTTGCATGGTTGGGTGATGGTTTGGGGTGCCATGTCATCGGCTGGTGTCGGTCCACTCTGTTTCCTGAGATCCAGGGTCAACGCAGCCGTCTACCAGCAAGTTTTAGAGCACTTCATGCTTCCTGCTACTGACCTGCTCTATGGAGATGGAGATTTCAAGTTCCAACAGGACTTGGCGCCTGCACACAGCGCAAAATCTACCCGTGCCTGGTTTACGGACTATGGTATTTCTGTTCTAAATTGGCCCGCCAACTCCCCTGACCTTAGCCCCATAGAAAATCTGTGGGGTATTGTGAAAAGGAAGATGCAGAATGCCAGACCCAAAAACGCAGAAGAGTTGAAGGCCACTATCAGAGCAACCTGGGCTCTCATAACACCTGAGCAGTGCCAGAAACTCATCGACTCCATGCCACGCCGCATTAACGCAGTAATTGAGGCAAAAGGAGCTCCAACCAAGTATTGAGTATTGTACATGCTCATATTTTTCATTTTCATACTTTTCAGTTGGCCAACATTTCTAAAAATCCCTTTTTTGTATTAGCCTTAAGTAATATTCAAATTTTGTGACACACGGAATTTTGGATTTTCATTTGTTGCCACTTCAAATCATCAAAATTAAATGAAATAAACATTTGAATGCATCAGTCTGTGTGCAATGAATAAATATAATGTACAAGTTACACCTTTTGAATGCAATTACTGAAATAAATCAAGTTTTTCAAAATATTCTAATTTACTGGCTTTTACCTGTATGTACAGTGAATGTATATGTACATGTATGTGTATATGTATGTTTGTACAGTGAATGTATATGTACAGTATGTGTATATGTATGTTTGTACAGTGAATGTATATGTACAGTATGTGTATATACAGGTAAAAGCCAGTAAATTAGAATATTTTGAAAAACTTGATTTATTTCAGTAATTGCATTCAAAAGGTGTAACTTGTACATTATATTTATTCATTGCACACAGACTGATGCATTCAAATGTTTATTTCATTTAATTTTGATGATTTGAAGTGGCAACAAATGAAAATCCAAAATTCCGTGTGTCACAAAATTAGAATATTACTTAAGGCTAATACAAAAAAGGGATTTTTAGAAATGTTGGCCAACTGAAAAGTATGAAAACGAAAAATATGAGCATGTACAATACTCAATACTTGGTTGGAGCTCCTTTTGCCTCAATTACTGCGTTAATGCGGCGTGGCATGGAGTCGATGAGTTTCTGGCACTGCTCAGGTGTTATGAGAGCCCAGGTTGCTCTGATAGTGGCCTTCAACTCTTCTGCGTTTTTGGGTCTGGCATTCTGCATCTTCCTTTTCACAATACCCCCCAGATTTTCTATGGGGCTAAGGTCAGGGGAGTTGGCGGGCCAATTTAGAACAGAAATACCATGGTCCGTAAACCAGGCACGGGTAGATTTTGCGCTGTGTGCAGGCGCCAAGTCCTGTTGGAACTTGAAATCTCCATCTCCATAGAGCAGGTCAGCAGCAGGAAGCATGAAGTGCTCTAAAACTTGCTGGTAGACGGCTGCGTTGACCCTGGATCTCAGGAAACAGAGTGGACCGACACCAGCAGATGACATGGCACCCCAAACCATCACTGATGGTGGAAACTTTACACTAGACTTCAGGCAACGTGGATCCTGTGCCTCTCCTGTCTTCCTCCAGACTCTGGGACCTCGATTTCCAAAGGAAATGCAAAATTTGCATGGTTGGGTGATGGTTTGGGGTGCCATGTCATCTGCTGGTGTCGGTCCACTCTGTTTCCTGAGATCCAGGGTCAACGCAGCCGTCTACCAGCAAGTTTTAGAGCACTTCATGCTTCCTGCTGCTGACCTGCTCTATGGAGATGGAGATTTCAAGTTCCAACAGGACTTGGCGCCTGCACACAGCGCAAAATCTACCCGTGCCTGGTTTACGGACCATGGTATTTCTGTTCTAAATTGGCCCGCCAACTCCCCTGACCTTAGCCCCATAGAAAATCTGTGGGGTATTGTGAAAAGGAAGATGCAGAATGCCAGACCCAAAAACGCAGAAGAGTTGAAGGCCACTATCAGAGCAACCTGGGCTCTCATAACACCTGAGCAGTGCCAGAAACTCATCGACTCCATGCCACGCCGCATTAACGCAGTAATTGAGGCAAAAGGAGCTCCAACCAAGTATTGAGTATTGTACATGCTCATATTTTTCATTTTCATACTTTTCAGTTGGCCAACATTTCTAAAAATCCCTTTTTTGTATTAGCCTTACACAATATTCTAATTTTGTGACACACGGAATTTTGGATTTTCATTTGTTGCCACTTCAAATCATCAAAATTAAATGAAATAAACATTTGAATGCATCAGTCTGTGTGCAATGAATAAATATAATGTACAAGTTACACCTTTTGAATGCAATTACTGAAATAAATCAAGTTTTTCAAAATATTCTAATTTACTGGCTTTTACCTGTATGTACAGTGAATGTATATGTACATGTATGTGTATATGTATGTTTGTACAGTGAATGTATATGTACAGTATGTGTATATGTATGTTTGTACAGTGAATGTATATGTACAGTATGTGTATATACAGGTAAAAGCCAGTAAATTAGAATATTTTGAAAAACTTGATTTATTTCAGTAATTGCATTCAAAAGGTGTAACTTGTACATTATATTTATTCATTGCACACAGACTGATGCATTCAAATGTTTATTTCATTTAATTTTGATGATTTGAAGTGGCAACAAATGAAAATCCAAAATTCCGTGTGTCACAAAATTAGAATATTACTTAAGGCTAATACAAAAAAGGGATTTTTAGAAATGTTGGCCAACTGAAAAGTATGAAAACGAAAAATATGAGCATGTACAATACTCAATACTTGGTTGGAGCTCCTTTTGCCTCAATTACTGCGTTAATGCGGCGTGGCATGGAGTCGATGAGTTTCTGGCACTGCTCAGGTGTTATGAGAGCCCAGGTTGCTCTGATAGTGGCCTTCAACTCTTCTGCCTTTTTGGGTCTGGCATTCTGCATCTTCCTTTTCACAATACCCCACAGATTTTCTATGGGGCTAAGGTCAGGGGAGTTGGCGGGCCAATTTAGAACAGAAATACCATGGTCCGTAAACCAGGCACGGGTAGATTTTGCGCTGTGTGCAGGCGCCAAGTCCTGTTGGAACTTGAAATCTCCATCTCCATAGAGCAGGTCAGCAGCAGGAAGCATGAAGTGCTCTAAAACTTGCTGGTAGACGGCTGCGTTGACCCTGGATCTCAGGAAACAGAGTGGACCGACACCAGCAGATGACATGGCACCCCAAACCATCACTGATGGTGGAAACTTTACACTAGACTTCAGGCAACGTGGATCCTGTGCCTCTCCTGTCTTCCTCCAGACTCTGGGACCTCGATTTCCAAAGGAAATGCAAAATTTGCATGGTTGGGTGATGGTTTGGGGTGCCATGTCATCTGCTGGTGTCGGTCCACTCTGTTTCCTGAGATCCAGGGTCAACGCAGCAGTCTACCAGCAAGTTTTAGAGCACTTCATGCTTCCTGCTGCTGACCTGCTCTATGGAGATGGAGATTTCAAGTTCCAACAGGACTTGGCGCCTGCACACAGCGCAAAATCTACCCGTGCCTGGTTTACGGACCATGGTATTTCTGTTCTAAATTGGCCCGCCAACTCCCCTGACCTTAGCCCCATAGAAAATCTGTGGGGTATTGTGAAAAGGAAGATGCAGAATGCCAGACCCAAAAACGCAGAAGAGTTGAAGGCCACTATCAGAGCAACCTGGGCTCTCATAACACCTGAGCAGTGCCAGAAACTCATCGACTCCATGCCACGCCGCATTCACGCAGTAATTGAGGCAAAAGGAGCTCCAACCAAGTATTGAGTATTGTACATGCTCATATTTTTCATTTTCATACTTTTCAGTTGGCCAACATTTCTAAAAATCCCTTTTTTGTATTAGCCTTAAGTAATATTCTAATTTTGTGACACACGGAATTTTGGATTTTCATTTGTTGCCACTTCAAATCATCAAAATTAAATGAAATAAACATTTGAATGCATCAGTCTGTGTGCAATGAATAAATATAATGTACAAGTTACACCTTTTGAATGCAATTACTGAAATAAATCAAGTTTTTCAAAATATTCTGATTTACTGGCTTTTACCTGTATGTACAGTGAATGTATATGTACATGTATGTGTATATGTATGTTTGTACAGTGAATGTATATGTACAGTATGTGTATATGTATGTATGTACAGTGAATGTGCGTGTGGATGTACAGACTTTGAGTATGTAGGTATGTACGTATTCCATCCATCTATTTTCTACCGCTTGTCCCGTTCTGGGCCGCGGGGGGTGCTGGAGCCTATCTCAGCTGCTGCGGGCGGAAGGCAGGATACACCCTGGACAAGTCGCCAGCTCATCGCAGGGCCAACACAGATAGACAGACAACATTCACACTCACATTCACACACTAGGGCCAATTTAGTGTTGCCAATCAACCTATCCCCAGGTGCATGTCTTTGGAGATGGGAGGAAGCCGGAGTACCCGTAGGGAACCCACGCTGTCACGGGGAGAACATGCAAACTCCAGACGTTTTTGAATGATTAAGTTCACAAGTAAACGATACAAAACGAAGAGGAGCGTTTTGAGTTTTGTTTGTTGTTGCCGCAGCAAGTGGGAGCAGGAGAAAGTAGAGGAGCGTCAAGCTGAGGCTTCATTAGGAAACTACACTTTTGTTGACATTTTTATTCCTTAATCATAATCCGAGGAAGGCTACATTTGAAATAAAAATGTTTACATTTCATATATTTTTCACCTGCTCCTTATTTTCCATAGGTCATAAACAATGATTATGGAAACACTTCTGATGTTCTAAATGGTGCACAACGGTAGTTTTGTTGCCATGTCGCTGTGTAATTACACACGTGTAGTGGATCATTACCTCCAAAGCAACACACTTCTCATCAAGTTGAGACAAACATTCCACCCTCAGATGTTCTCTTTCATTGGCGTAGTCACTTCAAAGAAACCATCAAAGCTACGAGTTGTCTGCGAGAAGCAAATCGCAGCAAGGTGCCGTCGTCGAGACCCCCCTCGAATGGCCCGTGTCGCCCCATCCTACCTGTCACACATGACCACACCGCATACCTGCCAACTACTCCGGTTTTCCCGTAATTAGTACGGTTTTCATCAACCTATTCCGGGTTACGGTTGCAGTGATAAAAAATACGGTTTTTCATTAATTAAAAAAAAAAAAAAGGGTGAAAACTACGCGAATTGCACCTTGTGCAGACAAGATTTTTCGATCGGACACGGAGGAATTAGCGATGTAAAAGACCACGTTGGGACAAAAAAACACAAGTCTAATGCCGTTGCTAGCGATACAAGTGGAAAACTTTCAACGTTTTTCGTCGCCCAAACAGATTCTTTGGATGTGATAAATGCCGAAGTTTTATTTACAGAGGCAATAATTGAGCATGGACTTCCAATCGCACTGGCTGATCACATGGGACAGTTAAATGTTTGTAATGCAACCTTTAAAAATCATTACGCGGTGATCGCGGTCCCAAAAATAAACTTTTCTTGCATGATAATGTCCAGAAAAACTCAATTTATATTACTATAGAGTCCTTTTAACGAATGAGTTTGATGGTTTATCACAAATCTTAAATGAAAGAAGTCCTTTGTTCTCCTGCACCATGCATGCGCTTTGGCCTTGCTTCGTGTTTGGTGCGCAATCCTGTCGGCTGTATTTCACAGCACGTCTTTGACAACTTGAAGTGGCATAAAACATTTAAAACAAAGGGGTTATAGGAACAATCACTTTCAGTGTTTTATGCCACTTCAAGTTGTCAAAGACGGTATGCTGGTGCCCGACTGCCACAAGTGGAACAAACATTTGAAACAAAGGGGTTATAGGAACAATCACTTTCAGTGTTTTATGCCACTTCAAGTAAACTTATCATAAAGTTACCATATCATTTTTGCAGTATGATCAATCTGATAGAATACATTTGGATTTTAGCCACAAAAAGGTAATGACACCAATGTTATCTATTGGAATTGTTTAGTACTGTTATACTGTTAAAAGTGTTTATACTATTTATGCTTTCAAGTCCAAGTTGAAGAAATCTTGTTAAATGTTGACAGCATACCGTATTTTCCGCACTATAAGGCGCACCGGATTATTAGCCGCACCTTCAATGAATTACATATTTCATAACTTTGTCCACCAATAAGCCGCCCCGGATTATAAGCCGCGCCTACGCTGCGCTAAAGGGAATGTCAAAAAAACAGTCAGATAGTTCAGTCAAACTTTAATAATATATTGAAAACCAGCGTTCTAACAACTCTGTCCCAAAATGTACGCAAATGTGCAATCACAAACATAGTAAAATTCAAAATGGTGTAGAGCAATAGCAACATAATGTTGCTCGAACGTTAATGTCACAACACACAAAATAAACATAGCGCTCACCTTCTGAAGTTATTCTTCATTCGTAAATCCTTCGAATTCTTCGTCTTCGGTGTCCGAATTGAAAAGTTGCGCAAGCGTGGGATCCAAAATGGCCGGTTCCGTCTCGTCGAAGTCAGTGTCGCTGTTGTTGTCCAGTAGTTCTGTGAATCCTGCCTTCCGGAAAGCTCGGACCACAGTTGTGACCGAAATATCTGCCCAGGCATTTACGATCCACTGGCAAATGTTGGCGTATGTCGTCCGGCGCTGTCTGCCCGTCTTAGTGAAGGTGTGTTCGCCTTCGGAGCTGTGTGAAAAAAGCCACCCGGCCTCTTCGCGTAAACTTCCCTTAACCACTCGCTCATCTTTTCTTCATCCATCCATCCCTTCGAGTTAGCTTTTATGATGACGCCGGCTGGAAAGGTCTCTTTTGGCAAGGTCTTCCTTTTGAATATCACCATGGGTGGAAGTTAGCATGGCAAGCTAGAACCACAGTGAAGGATGACTTCTCATTCCCTGTGGTGCGAATATTCACCGTACGTGCTCCCGTTCCACAGTGCGGTTCACAGGAATATCAGTTGCTGTGAAATACGGTAGTAATCCGTGTGCGGATGGAGAGATTGCGTCTTTTTATGAACCGGATCCTTGTCGCTTAGTAGGAGCCATTTTGTGGTCTTTACAGATGTAAACAGGAAATGAAACGTACGGTGATATCCGCGCGTTTTTTCTTCTTCTTCCGGGGGCGGGTGGTTGCTTACAGTAGAAGAAGAAGCGCTTCCTGTTCTATGGGGGCGGGTGCTTTCCTTGGCGGTTGCTTGCGTAGAAGAAGAAGCGCTTCCTGTTCTACCGGGAAAAAAGATGGCGGCTGTTTACCGAAGTTGCGAGATCGAAACTTTATGAAAATGAATCGTAATAAAGCGCACCGGGTTATAAGGCGCACTGTCAGCTTTTGAGAAAATGTGTGGTTTTTAGGTGCGCCTTATAGTGCGGAAAATACGGTAACTACCAAAATACAGAAGTATGTCCTTAATATTTTTGCAGTGCTATTTCTGTTGAAAAGTTCAAATGATTACATTAGAGATGTGATGTGCCACTTTTCAAGTGTCTGATGGCTTAAATTAATTTTCATTCATTTTTCATATTTTGAATTCTTACAAGGCTTACAAAAAAACTACATTTGAATTGTAATTCCATGCTATTGACAGGACTATTAATTTTAATGAAGTTAGCTTACCATGTTTACAGTATGATAATTGTGATAGAAATGTGAATTTTAGGCTCAGAATATTTTATACAATTGAACAAGGCAGTAGATTATACAAGCTTGGACAGAGAGTTAATAATGACACCAAATTTTTTTTTTTATGGAATTGTTTAGTACTGTTTTACCATTTGTTTACTGTAAAAAGTGTTTATACTTTCAATGAACAAATTGAAGTCTTGTGAAAGGTTGACAGGATAACTGGCATTAACTGTCAAAATAATTTCAAACTATTGAAGTTAGCTTACAGAATAAACATGTCAATCAACCCATATGATTTTTGCTGTAATATTTTTGTTTTGAACAGTCACTGTGACTGATAGAAAAGTGATGGTTTTAGCAACATTTTAACCTGTCTGAATGCTAATAATCATTTTGCGTCGGGGGGCGAAGCCCTGAACCCTCCACCAGGACTTTGTCCTGGACCTACCGGGGCCCTGCGGCCCTTGGACCCTGGCTACTAGGTTTTTCTGATTTCAAAAGTTGGCAGGTATGACACCGCCGTCTAATTACACTTCAAACAATTTGCAAGAAAACAAAAACAAAACGTCATCGGGGCCTTCTGAAGAGCTGTCAAGAATGAGTCAGGAAGTAACCCCGGGGTGTTGTGGTTTTCTCCTTTAACGTCTTAACTCTGACAGGCGGGCGCACGCAGACGGCGGCGTGAAACAATGGCGTGTCATGGCCGAGATGTTCTCACCACTGAAAAGGTTGTGTCGGAGATGACACGTCTCGCCGTGCGGGGGATGTCATTACTAGACATTCCTGTGTTTTGCTTTAGAGCAGTCAGTGTGCAGCTTGAATAGCAGCATAGAGCCGCTTGAAAAGAGTTCGGTTCAGTTCAGTGTATGTGGAAGATGCGTACCACACAATTAAAGTACCCATGATTGTCACACACACACACACACACTTGGTGTGGCGAAATTATTCTCTGCATTTGACCCATCACCCTTGATCACCCCCTGGGAGGTGAGGGGAGCATTGAGCAGCAGCGGTGGCCGCGCCCGGGAATCATTTTTGGTGATTTAACCCCCAATTCCAACCCTTGATGCTGAGTGCCAAGCAGGGAGGTAATGGCTCCCATTTTTATAGTCTTTGGTATGACTCGGCCGGGGTTTGAACTCACAACCTACCCATCTCAGGGCGGACACTCTAACCACTAGGCCACTGAGTTTAATGCAATATCTAGTTTTAATATCGGATTTGGAGGCACCTATTGTTCAAACTGCACACTGACTACTCTAAAGTTAATGCAAGTCTACTTTCTATAGCATTGTCCTTTGCGAAGACATCATACACTGCAAAAAGTCAGTGTTCAAAAACAAGAAAGGAAACATACAAAAAATGTGGGTTATTTTACTTGAACTAAGCAGAATTATCTGCCAATAGAACAAGAACATTTGGCTTGTCAAGACTTTCCAAAACAAGTCAAATTAGCTAACCTCAATGAACCCAAAAATACCTTAAAATTGTCATGACTTGGTCCTGGGTGTTTGCTTTTCCGGAAAGTTGGCTCGGGTGAGACGGGAATGTAAATACATGATTTATTTAATATATCAAAATAAAGTACAAACGAAAAGCGCGCACAGTGGCAGAGAACAAACTATGAAACCAAAAGACTATAGCATTAATAAACAAAACGTACTTGGCATGGACTAAAAGGAGCAGCGTGAACGATGGACATGAAATCAAGTGTCGGAAATGTGCAGAGCATAATTGTGGGATGTCACCAGAAAGACAAACTGAAAACAATGAACTTAAATACTACAGACATGATTAACGAAAACAGGTGCGTGACTCAAAACGTGAAACAGGTGCGTGACGTGACAGGTGAAAACTAATGGGTTGCTATGGTGACAAACACGAGTGCACAATGAGTCCAAACGTGGAACAGGTGAAACTAATGGGTAATCATGGAAACAAGACAAGGGAGTGAAAAGCCAGAAACTAAAGAGTCCAATAACTAAACAAAACATGATTACACAGACATGACAAAAATAAGTATATTCTCACTAATAACAAGTGCACTTTTCTTGGTAGAAAACACAAATGTGAGACCTTTTTTCCTCAATATGTTGAAAAATATTCTTAAATTAAGTACATGCTAGTGTCATTATTTTTGACATAATGCTTTGCACTCGGCATTACATTTCTTGCCATTTTCCCATCGATAACATGACATCATCGCGCCAAGTGCGTGCTCTTTCAGTCAATTAGTGCGCAAGGAATATATATATATATTATATATTATATACAGGTAAAAGCCAGTAAATTAGAATATTTTGAAAAACTTGATTTATTTCAGTAATTGCATTCAAAAGGTGTAACTTGTACATTATATTTATTCATTGCACACAGACTGATGCATTCAAATGTTTATTTCATTTAATTTTGATGATTTGAAGTGGCAACAAATGAAAATCCAAAATTCCGTGTGTCACAAAATTAGAATATTACTTAAGGCTAATACAAAAAAGGGATTTTTAGAAATGTTGGCCAACTGAAAAGTATGAAAATGAAAAATATGAGCATGTACAATACTCAATACTTGGTTGGAGCTCCTTTTGCCTCAATTACTGCGTTAATGCGGCGTGGCATGGAGTCGATGAGTTTCTGGCACTGCTCAGGTGTTATGAGAGCCCAGGTTGCTCTGATAGTGGCCTTCAACTCTTCTGCGTTTTTGGGTCTGGCATTCTGCATCTTCCTTTTCACAATACCCCACAGATTTTCTATGGGGCTAAGGTCAGGGGAGTTGGCGGGCCAATTTAGAACAGAAATACCATGGTCCGTAAACCAGGCACGGGTAGATTTTGCGCTGTGTGCAGGCGCCAAGTCCTGTTGGAACTTGAAATCTCCATCTCCATAGAGCAGGTCAGCAGCAGGAAGCATGAAGTGCTCTAAAACTTGCTGGTAGACGGCTGCGTTGACCCTGGATCTCAGGAAACAGAGTGGACCGACACCAGCAGATGACATGGCACCCCAAACCATCACCCAACCATGCAAATTTTGCATTTCCTTTGGAAATCGAGGTCCCAGAGTCTGGAGGAAGACAGGAGAGGCACAGGATCCACGTTGCCTGAAGTCTAGTGTAAAGTTTCCACCATCAGTGATGGTTTGGGGTGCCATGTCATCTGCTGGTGTCGGTCCACTCTGTTTCCTGAGATCCAGGGTCAACGCAGCCGTCTACCAGCAAGTTTTAGAGCACTTCATGCTTCCTGCTGCTGACCTGCTCTATGGAGATGGAGATTTCAAGTTCCAACAGGACTTGGCGCCTGCACACAGCGCAAAATCTACCCGTGCCTGGTTTACGGACCATGGTATTTCTGTTCTAAATTGGCCCGCCAACTCCCCTGACCTTAGCCCCATAGAAAATCTGTGGGGTATTGTGAAAAGGAAGATGCAGAATGCCAGACCCAAAAACGCAGAAGAGTTGAAGGCCACTATCAGAGCAACCTGGGCTCTCATAACACCTGAGCAGTGCCAGAAACTCATCGACTCCATGCCACGCCGCATTAACGCAGTAATTGAGGCAAAAGGAGCTCCAACCAAGTATTGAGTATTGTACATGCTCATATTTTTCATTTTCATACTTTTCAGTTGGCCAACATTTCTAAAAATCCCTTTTTTGTATTAGCCTTAAGTAATATTCTAATTTTGTGACACACGGAATTTTGGATTTTCATTTGTTGCCACTTCAAATCATCAAAATTAAATGAAATAAACATTTGAATGCATCAGTCTGTGTGCAATGAATAAATATAATGTACAAGTTACACCTTTTGAATGCAATTACTGAAATAAATCAAGTTTTTCAAAATATTCTAATTTACTGGCTTTTACATGTGTGTATATATATATATATATATATATTTTTTTTTTACAGACCGGCCCCCGACCAAATTTTTTTTGAATTGTAATTTTGAAGAACTTATCTGAATGTGCATGAACTATTTCTGGTCAAAATTGTTTGAAATGTCACATGTTAAATGTTTAAATATTAACTGTCAGTTTACTGTACTACTATACGAGTACGTGTTGTCTATTGTTTCATTGAAAATAAAAGAGCAAAGTCCATTTGGCTGTCATCTGTTTTAATTATGAGACACAATTGTGTCAAAGTCATGATTTTTTTTATTTCATGCTTGAAATAAGAAATTCTTACTTTGAAAAAAGCAGTTTTATACTTGTAAGTGTTGATGACACAGCTTTGCAACACTTGATATTCTAGTTTCAAGCATGTTTTACTCAATATAGGTCATCAAATCTCAGCAACAAGCTGTAATATCTTACTGAGATCATTTAGGACCAAAACACTTAAAACAAGTAAAACACTCTCTGTGAGCGCTTTGAGTATCTAACAATAGAAAAGCGCATTATAAAATCTAATCCATTATTAGGCCCTGCATAGCCCATTGCATAAGGACTCCCTGTGGGAGTCCTTATGCAATGGGACATAAGGACCTATTGAATTTGTAAGGTTTTATTCTTTCTTTCTTATTCTTCCGCCGCCTCTTTGAGCACTAATTTGACCCACTTAACATGCTTCAAAACTCACCATATTTGACCCACACATCAGGACCTGCAAAAATTGCCTTTTAATAAAAAAACCGAACCCCAAAACTCAAAATTGCGCTCTAGCGCCCCCCAGAAAAAAAAAAAACAGACTGCCTGTAACTCCTACTAAGAAGGTCGGAAAGACATGAAACAAAATCCTCTATGTAGGTCTGACTTAGACCTAGTTTTCATAATTGTATATCCTTGGGCTAAAATCAACAGGAAGTTGGCAATTCCCCCTTCAAGACAAAAAAGTACTAAAAACAGTCACTTTTGCCTCTTTGAGCTGTAATTTGACCCCCTTAACATGCTTCAAAACTCACCGAACTGAACACACACATCAGGACTAGCAGAATTTGCGATCTAATAAAAAAACCTAACCCCAAATTTAAAAATTGCGCTCTAGAGCAATTTTTTAATAAAACGGAGAAAAAACTGCTCCTCGGAAGAAAAAAATGACAAAACTGCCTGTAACTCCCACCGGGAAGGTCGGAGAGACATGAAACAAAAACTTCAATGTAGGTCTCACTTAGACCTACATTTCATAAATTGACAACCCCCAGCAAAAATCAACAGGAAGTTTGCTATTCCCCCTTCAAAACAACATTTTTGTAAAAACCGGTCACCTTCCTTCAAAATCTATCTCCTCTGAGCGCGTTTGTCGTTTAGGCTTCAAACTAACACAGGAGAGAGATTGAACCCTTGTGTATAAAAGTTTAGAACAGCTTTTTAATACCTGCTCCGGTTTTGATTTTATGACCCTTCAAAGACCCGCTGCGCTGATGCTGCTGCGCTGCTGTTTTTTTAAGATGGCTGCTCAAAAGCAGGAAGCACCAACATGCCCACACAATGCAGACAAGGTAGGTACACTAGACAAAAGTCTTGGGACACTTCAGACTAAAAGTAGACAAAAGTATTGGGACACTTAGGACTAGCACCTGCCAAATACGCGGGCCCGACCAATGCTGCTTGCAGCTTTAATTAGGGACCGAGTCCCTTTGGGACAGAGGACCCTATTGAATTTCTAGCGTTTTATTATTATTAGCTGTAATTTGACCCCTTTAACATGCTTCAAAACTCACCATATTTGACACACACATCAGGACTGGCGAAACTTGCCATCTAATAAATAAAACCAAACCCCAAAACTCCAAATTGTGCTCGAGCGCCCCCTAGGAAGAAAACACAGACAAAACTGCTTGTAACGTCCGGTAGAAATGTCGTAGAGACATGAAACAAAATCCTCTATGTAGGTCTGACTTATACCTAGATTTCATACATTGACATCCTTCAGCAAAAATCAACAGGAAGTTGGCAATTCCCCCTTCAAAACAAACAAAATTAGTAAAAACAGTCACTTTTGCCTCTTTGAGCTGTAATCTGACCCCTTTAACATGCTACAAAACTCACCTAACTGGACACACACATCAGGACTGGCAAAAATTGCGCTCTCATAAAAAAAACTCAAAATTGCGCTGTAGCGCCCCCTAGGAAGAAAACACAGACAAAACTGCCTGTAACTCTCAGTAGGAATGTCGTAGATTCATGAAACAAAAACCTCTATGTAGGTCTGACTTATACCTAGATTTCATACATTGACATCCTTCAGCAAAAATCAACAGGAAGTTGGCAATTCCCACTTCAAAACAAACAAAATTAGTAAAAACAGTCACTTTTGCCTGTTTGAGCTGTAATCTGACCCCTTTAACATGCTTCAAAACTCACTTAATTGGACACACACATCAGGACTGGCAAAAATTGCGCTCTCATAAAAAAACTCAAAATTGCGCTGTAGCGCCCCTAGGAAGAAAACAGACAAAACTGCCTGTAACGCCCAGTAGGAATGTCATAGATTCATGAAACAAAAACCTCTATGTAGGTCTCACTTAGACCTAGATTTCATACACTGACAACCCCCAGCAAAAATCGACAGGAAGTTGGCATTTCCCATTTCAAAACAAACAAAATAGTAAAAACAGTCACTTTTGCCTCTTTGAGCTGTAATCTGACCCCTTTAACATGCTTCAAAACTCACCTAATTGGACACACACATCAGGACTGGCAAACATTGCGCTCTCATAAAAAAACTCAAAATTGCGCTGTAGCACCCCCTAGGAAGAGAAAACAGACAAAACTGCCTGTAACTTCCAGTATGAATGTTTTAGAGACATGAAACAAAAACCTCTATGTAGGTCTCACTTAGACCTAGATTTCATACACTGACAACCCCCAGCAAAAACCAACAGGAAGTTTGCAATTCCCCCTTCAAAACAAAAGTTGAGTAAAAACAGTCACCTTTTTTCAAACATTATTTCCTCTGAGCGCGTTTGTCGTGTCGGCTTCAAATTAGCACAGGAGAGAGATTGAACCCTTCTGATTAAAAGTTGATGAAAGAGTTTTAATTACTGCTCCCGTTTGGATTTCATGAGCCCTCAAAGTCGGTCCCGTCCATCGCTGCTTGCAGCTTTAATTATTATTATTATTATAAAATCTGCGTAGTGAGATGAATGATCTTATCAGACAGAAAATAAGCAAATATCAGCCTTATTTGAGATATTTCATCTTACTTAGATTTCAGTTTTTGCAGTGTAGAAAGTGTTTTGTTACTGTTTGGGAGTTAATACACGCACCAAAAGTACCTTGGTCTGTTTGGAGTTTGAACTAAACCTCGGGCTTATACCTAGATTTCATACATTGACATCCTTCAGCAAAAATCAACAGGAAGTTGGCAATTCCCACTTCAAAACAAACAAAATTAGTAAAAACAGTCACTTTTGCCTCTTTGAGCTGTAATCTGACCCCTTTAACATGCTTCAAAACTCACCTAACTGGACACACACATCAGGACTGGCAAAAATTGCGCTCTCATAAAAAAAACTCAAAATTGCGCTGTAGCGCCCCTAGGAAGAAAACAGACAAAACTGCCTGTAACGCCCAGTAGGAATGTCATAGATTCATGAAACAAAAACCTCTATGTAGGTCTCACTTAGACCTAGATTTCATACACTGACAACCCCCAGCAAAAATCGACAGGAAGTTGGCAATTCCCCCTTCAAAACAAACAAAATAGTAAAAACAGTCACTTTTGCCTCTTTGAGCTGTAATCTGACCCCTTTAACATGCTTCAAAACTCACCTAATTGGACACACACATCAGGACTGGCAAACATTGCGCTCTCATAAAAAAACTCAAAATTGCGCTGTAGCACCCCCTAGGAAGAGAAAACAGACAAAACTGCCTGTAACGCCCAGTAGGAATGTCATAGATTCATGAAACAAAAACCTCTATGTAGGTCTCACTTAGACCTAGATTTCATACACTGACAACCCCCAGCAAAAATCGACAGGAATTTGGCAATTCCCCCTTCAAAACAAACAAAATAGTAAAAACAGTCACTTTTGCCTCTTTGAGCTGTAATCTGACCCCTTTAACATGCTTCAAAACTCACCTAATTGGACACACACATCAGGATTGGCAAACATTGCGCTCTCATAAAAAAACTCAAAATTGCGCTGTAGCACCCCCTAGGAAGAAAACACAGACAAAACTGCCTGTAACTTCCAGTATGAATGTTTTAGAGACATGAAACAAAAACCTCTATGTAGGTCTCACTTAGACCTAGATTTCATACACTGACAACCCCCAGCAAAAACCAACAGGAAGTTTGCAATTCCCCCTTCAAAACAAAAGTTGAGTAAAAACAGTCACCTTTTTTCAAACATTATCTCCTCTGAGCGCGTTTGTCGTGTCGGCTTCAAATTAGCACAGGAGAGAGATTGAACCCTTCTGATTAAAAGTTGATGAAAGAGTTTTAATTACTGCTCCCGTTTGGATTTTATGAGCCCTCAAAGTCGGTCCCGTCCATCGCTGCTTGCAGCTTTAATTATTATTATTATTATAAAATCTGCGTAGTGAGATGAATGATCTTATCCGACAGAAAATAAGCAAATATCAGCCTTATTTGAGATATTTCATCTTACTTAGATTTCAGTTTTTGCAGTGTAGAAAGTGTTTTGTTACTGTTTGGGAGTTAATACACGCACCAAAAGTACCTTGGTCTGTTTGGAGTTTGAACTAAACCTCGGGCCAAAGAGCTGGTCTGTTGCCGGGTGGAAAGAACCCTGCAGGCCTGGTGCGGGCCTCACACCGCGCACCCTGCAGGTGTCGCAGCCGTCATCGCCCGGCTGTCTGGCCACTACTTCAGCTAATTGGATAATTGAGTTTTCAAGTCGCAGCCTGACAGAGCCGGGGGGGACGCGTGAGGGCACTACCCCCCGCCGTGTCAACAAGACCCCGTGTGGCCTTTTTATCGTCAAAATAAGTGCGGGCTCGGCTGTTTTGACAGCGGCTGCGGCGTAATCTTACCCCCGCGTCGGCCTGTTTGTTTTGGTGTGCGTTCAAGCGAGTCGGCCCCGTGTCGTTTCTGACTTTGACTTTTCTTTTGTGTCCGCCCGCGTGAGACGTCTAAGGCTGGCACGCACAAGCGAGCCCCCACAAGTCCCTTCCCCCTCGCACCACTCTGAACCATGTCCTGTTCAGGCATGCATGATTTACCCTCCTGCTTGTCTGCTCAGCTCCTTTGGCTCCCCAGGTAGGTGATATTGCCCCTCTTATTTATTTCATGCGTTTTCATCTTACAGAGAGAGAGGCCCAGTGTAGAAGGGTGTTGCTGCGGCAACCGCAACCTGCAACGGCCACTTTGAGCAGCGACAAGGCGATCGATGAGTGACTTGTTTGATGCGTGGGTCGGTTTATGAAGAACGGCGGTGTGTTGCTGCTGGTACTAGAGACGTGTCCAACTCTCTAAAGGGCCCACTCCGCCTCACTTTTCCCACTTAAGATGAAAAATAATCAAAGAGAGAAAAATGTTCCGTTATTTAGACTTCCGTACTACATGTACAAGCCGCTACGCTTTGAGCCCCGTGGTTTCTAAAACGGTGCGGCTCATTTATGGATTGTTCTTCGCCAAGGGCCATAATGCAAATACCGTATTTTCCGCACTATTAGCCGCACCTAAAAACCACAAATTTACTCAAAAGCTGACAGTGCGGCTTATAACCCGGTGCGCTTTATATATGGATTAATATTAAGATTCATTTTCATAAAGTTTCGGTCTCGCAACTACGGTAAACAGCCGCCATCTTTTTTCCCCGTAGAAGAGGAAGTGCTTCTTCTTCTACGCAAGCAACCGCCAAGGTAAGCACCCGCCCCCATAGAAGAGGAAGCGCTTCTTCTTCTACTGTAAGCAACCACCCGCCCGCGTAGGAGAAGAAGAAGCGCGCGGATATTACGTTTAATTTCCTTTGTGTGTTTACATCTGTAAAGACCACAAAATGGCTCCTACCAAGCGACAGGTTTCCGGTTCATGAAAAGACGCAATCTCTCCATCCGCACACGGACTACTATTTCACAGCAACTGCCTAAAGACTTTCAAGAAAAGCTGGCTACTTTCCGTGCATATTGTAAAAACAAGATAGCTGAAAAAAAGATCCGGCCAGAGAACATTATCAACATGGACGAGGTTCCACTGACTTTTGATATTCCTGTGAACCGCACTGTGGATACAACGGGAGCACGTACGGTGAATATTCGCACCACAGGGAATGAGAAGTCATCCTTCACTGTGGTTCTAGCTTGCCATGCTAATGGCCAGAAACTTCCACCCATGGTGATATTCAAAAGGAAGACCTTGCCAAAAGAGACCTTTCCAGCCGGCGTCATCATAAAAGCTAACTCGAAGGGATGGATGAAGAAAAGATGAGCGAGTGGTTAAGGTAAGTTTACGCGAAGAGGCCGGGTGGCTTTTTTCACGCAGCTCCGTCCATGTTGATATACGACTCCATGCGCGCCCACATCACGCTGGTTTTTAATATATTATTAAAGTTTGACTGACCTATCTGACCGTTTTTTTGACATTCCTTTAGCGCAGTTAGATGCGGCTTATAACACGGGGCGGCTTATAGGTGGACAAAGTTTTGAAATATGCCGTTCATTGAAGGCGCGGCTTATAACCCAGGGCGGCTTATGGTGCGGAAAATACGGTAGTTTTTATTGACAAACACACTGAAATGGTGTGCTATTGTCAGTTTCAAACACTGATGGCATCTATTAAACAGACAAGAAGCAAGGAATCATGCAGAGACAGAGTTCAATTTTGCTCAATGAGGAGAGACATATTGGGCTGTACACTCAGTTCCAGTTCCAACCTACAGGGCGTAGCAGAGGAGCATGTTGGGCAGCGCACACACACGGAGTACTTACAAGCAGACACAGTGTGTAGACAGAAAAGGGAGAATGGACGCATTTTGGTGTAAAAAGTCAAGATAAAGGTGAAGTTATAACACTTAAACACCCTCAGGAAGAGGTGCTTTAAGACATGGCTAGCTAGTTATCAGCTAACATCCATCCACAGTGTTTTAGCTACTTCTAAATCACTAATCCTGGCCTCCATGGCGACAAATAAAGTGAGTTTCTTACAAGTAGCATTATCACTGGAGGACGAGGAATAGCTAAACATGCTTCACCACACACCGTAGCTCACCGGCGTCACAATGTAAACAAACACAGTGGGTGGATCTACACCTGACATCCACTGTAATGATACCAAGTACAAGTGTGTATCTAGTCGATACTACTATGATTACATCAATATTTTTTTAGCATCACAAAATCTTTTTTCATTTTTTTCAAAATGTTTATAAAGTCAGTAAATACGTCCCTGGACACATGAGGACTTTGAATATGACCAATGTATGATCCTGTAACTACTTGGTATTGGTGTGATACCCAAATTTGCGGTATCATCCAAAACTAATGTGAAGTATCAAAGAAGAGAAGAATAAGTGATTATTACATTTTAACAGAAGTGTAGATAGAACATGTTAAAAGAGAAAGATATTAACAGTAAATGAACAAGTAGATTAATAATCAATTTTTACAGTTTGTCCTTTATAATGTGTAGAAAATAATAGGTGTATAAATGACACAATATGTTAGTGCATAGACTAATTAGGAGTCTTTGTTTGTTTACTTACTACTAAAAGACAAGTTGACTATTTTATTTAAGGACTAAATGACAATAATAAACATATGTTTCACGTACCCTAAGATTGTTTGTTAAAATAAAGCCAATAATAAAACATTTTGTGGTCCCCTTTATTTAGAAAAGTATCAAAAAGTATGGAAATACATTTTGGTACCGGTACCAAAATATTGGTATGGGGACAACCCTAACAGTTACACAAGGAGCGGCCATAGTGAAGTACTTCCTGTGTGCTGTCGCTCACCGGCATCAAAATGTAAACAAACGCCATTGGTGGATCGATACCTAGCATCCACTGCAATGATATTAAGAACAGTAGCGGATGTAGTCAATACTACCGTGATTACGTCAATATTTTTTGGCATCACAACATCTTTCGTTTTTATAAAATGTATATTATGTTTATAAACTCAGGAATCATGTCCCTGGACACATGAGGACTTTGTATGATCCTGGAACGACTTGGTATCGGATTGATACCCAAATTTGCGGTATCATCCAAAACTAATGTGAAGTATCAAAGAAGAGAAGAATAAGTGATTATTACATTTGAACAGAAGTGTAGATAGAACATGTTAAAAGAGAAATATATTAACAGTAAATGAACAAGTAGATTAATAATATTTTTTTACAGTTTGTCCCTCATAATGTGTAGAAAATAATAGGTGTATAAATGACACAATATGTTACTGCATAGACTAATTAGGAGTCTTTGTTTACTTACTACTAAAAGACAAGTTGACTATTTTATTTAAGGACAAAATTACAATAATAAACTTATGTTTCATGTACCGTATTTTCCGCACCATAAGGCGCCCTGGGTTATAAGCCGCGCCTTCAATGAAACGGCATATTTCAAAACTTTGTCCACCTATAAGCCGCCCCGTGTTGTAAGCCGCATCTAACTGCGCTAAAGGAATGTCAAAAAAACAGTCAAATAGGTCAGTCAAACTTTAATAATATATTAAAACCAGCGTGATGTGGGCGCGCATGGAGTCGTATATCAACATGGACGGAGCTGCGTGAAAAAAGCCACCCGGCCTCTTCGCGTAAACTTAAACTTACCTTAACCACTCGCTCATCTTTTCTTCATCCATCCCTTCGAGTTAGCTTTTATGATGACGCCGGCTGGAAAGGTCTCTTTTGGCAAGGTCTTCCTTTTGAATATCACCATGGGTGGAAGTTTCTGGCCATTAGCATGGCAAGCTAGAACCACAGTGAAGGATGACTTCTCATTCCCTGTGGTGCGAATATTCACCGTACGTGCTCCCGTTGTATCCACAGTGCGGTTCACAGGAATATCAAAAGTCAGTGGAACCTCGTCCATGTTGATAATGTTCTCTGGCCGGATCTTTTTTTCAGCTATCTTGTTTTTACAATATGCACGGAAAGTAGCCAGCTTTTCTTGAAAGTCTTTAGGCAGTTGCTGTGAAATAGTAGTCCGTGTGCGGATGGAGAGATTGCGTCTTTTCATGAACCGGATCCCTGTCGCTTAGTAGGAGCCATTTTGTGGTCTTTACAGATGTAAACACACAAAGGAAATGAAACGTAATATCCGCGCGCTTTTTCTTCTTCTACGCGGGCGGGTGGTTGCTTACAGTAGAAGAAGAAGCGCTTCCTGTTCTATGGGGGCGGGTGCTTACCTTGGCGGTTGCTTGCGTAGAAGAAGAAGCGCTTCCTGTTCTACCGGGAAAAAAGATGGCGGCTGTTTACCGAAGTTGCGAGACCGAAACTTTATGAAAATGAATCTTAATATTTATCCATATATAAAGCGCACCGGGTTATAAGGCGCACTGTCAGCTTTTGAGAAAATTTGTGGTTTTTAGGTGCGCCTTATAGTGCGGAAAATACGGTAGTCAAAGATTTTTTGTTCAAATAAAGCCAATAATTAAACTTTTGTGGTTCCCTTTATTTAGAAAAGTATCAAAATACATTTTGGTACCGGTACCAAACTATTGGTATCAGGACAACCCAAGTTTAAAGAAAACCTATTTTGATGATAACTCATTGAACTCTGTATCTCCTTCTTAGCTACATTGTTTGTCATCCTCGCCGCCACCTCTGCAAACATGTCAGAGACAGACTGCCGCTACTCGGAATGTGATCTCAGCTTAGCTCGGAATTTTCCCCTTGCCACAGATTGGATGCTAACTTGAGGATCATGAACATGAATCTGCAGAGGGTTTTATTTTTTTTATAAGTCTGACATTATTCCTTGGAAAGACTGAGTACGGCACCCCAGGTAGTACAACCAGGGGGGATTTTTCCAGACTGGGGCTCCTCTCATTGTAGTTTGGGGTACCTCTTGAGAGGGTCATTAGGTGCAACACCACCCTGCGCTCATTGAAGTCCTGCAGCTCCTAAATTGTTGAATGATTGGCAACCTCTAGCACAGGGGTGTCAAACTCAAGGCCCAGGGGCCAGATCTGGCCGGCCACATTATCATGCCTGTATATATAATGTGCATCATTTAAGTACTTCATCATTTCTTACTAAAATCCATCCATCCATCCATCTTCTTCCGCTTATCCGAGGTCGGGTCGCGGGGGCAGCAGCCTAAGCAGGGAAGCCCAGACTTCCCTCTCCCCAGCCACTTCGTCCAGCTCCTCCTTCCCAGGCCAGCCGGGAGACATAGTCTTCCCAACGTGTCCTGGGTCTTCCCCGCGGCCTCCTACCGGTCGGACGTGCCCTAAACACCTCCCTAGGGAGGCGTTCGGGTGGCATCCTGACCAGATGCCCGAACCACCTCATCTGGCTCCTCTCCATGTGGAGGAGCAGCGGCTTTACTTTGAGCTCCTCCCGGATGGCAGAGCTTCTCACCCTATCTCTAAGGGAGAGCCCCGCCACCCGGCGGAGGAAACTCATTTCGGCCGCTTGTACCCGTGATCTTGTCCTTTCGGTCATAACCCAAAGCTCATGACCATAGGTGAAAATGGGAACGTAGATCGACCGGTAAATTGAGAGCTTTGCCTTCCGGCTCAGCTCCTTCTTCACCACAACGGCTCGATACAGCGTCCGCATTACTGAAGACGCCGCACCGATCCGCCTGTCGATCTCACGATCCACTCTACCCCCACTCCTGAACAAGACTCAGAGGTACTTGAACTCCTCCACTTGGGGCAAGATCTCCTCCCCAACCCGGAGATGGCACTCCACCCTTTTCCGGGCGAGAACCATGGACTCGGACTTGGAGGTGCTGATTCTCATCCCAGTCGCTTCACACTCGGCTGCGAACCGATCCAGTGAGAGCTGAAGATCCTGGCCAGAGGAAGCCATCAGGACCACATCATCTGCAAAAAGCAGAGACCTGATCCTGCAGCCACCAAACCAGATCCCCTCAACGCCTTGACTGCGCCTAGAAATTCTGTCCATAAAAGTTATGAACAGAATGGGTGACAAAGGGCAGCCTTGGCGGAGTCCAACCCTCACTGGAAACGTGTCCGACTTACTACCGGCAATGCGGACCAAGCTCTGGCACTGATCATACAGGGAGCGGACTGCCACAATCAGACAGTCCGATACCCCGTACTCTCTGAGCACTCCCCACAGGACTTCCCGAGGTACACGGTTGAATGCCTTCTCCAAGTCCACAAAACACATGTAGACTGGTTGGGCAAACTCCCATGCACCCTCAAGGACCCTGCCGAGAGTATAGAGCTGGTCCACAGTTCCACGACCAGGACGAAAACCACACTGTTCCTCCTGAATCCGAGGTTCGACTATCCGGCGTAACCTCCTCTCCAGTACACCTGAATAGACCTTACCGGGAAGGCTGAGGAGTGTGATCCCACGATAGTTAGAACACACCCTCCGGTTCCCCTTCTTAAGAGAGGAACCACCACCCCGGTCTGCCAATCCAGTGGTACCGCCCCCGATGTCCACGCGATGCTGCAGAGTCTTGTCAACCAAGACAGCCCCACAGCATCCAGAGCCTTAAGGAACTCCGGGCGGATCTCATCTACCCCCGGGGCCTTGCCACCGAGGAGCTTTTTAACTACCTCAGCAACCTCAGCCCCAGAAATAGGAGAGTCCACCTCAGATTCCCCAGGCACTGCTTCCTCATAGGAAGACGTGTTGGTGGGATTGAGGAGGTCTTCGAAGTATTCCCTCCACCGATCCACAACATCCGCAGTCGAGGTCAGCAGAACACCATCCTCGCCATACACGGTGTTGATAGTGCACTGCTTCCCCTTCCTGAGGCGGCGGATGGTGGTCCAGAATTGCTTCGAAGTCGTTTTCCATGGCCTCACCGAACTCCTCCCATGTCCGAGTTTTTGCCTCTGCGACCGCTGAAGCCGCACACCGCTTGGCCTGTCGGTACTTGTCCGCTGCCTCAGGAGTCCTATGAGCCAAAAGAACTCAAATGTATTCTTTATTTATGTTTTGACAGGAAGAAAAGAAATATCCAATTGCATGTACTGCACTCAATTGCATATATTTGAACATTTAAAGGGGAACTGCACTTTTTTGGGAATTTGCCTATCGTTGTCAATCATTATGTAAGACATGATGACGGATGTATATTTATTTTTAATGCATTCGAACTCGTAAATACTAGGGATGTCCGATAATATCGGACTGCCGATATTATCGGCCGATGAATGCTTTAAAATGTAATATCGGAAATTATCGGTATCGGTTTCAAAATGATCGGTATCGGTTTCAAAAAGTAAAATGTATGACTTTTTAAAAGGCCGCTGTGTACACGGACGTAGGGAGAAGTACAGAGCGCCAATAAACCTTAAAGGCACTGCCTTTGCATGCCGGCCCAATCACATAATACCTATGGCATTTCACACACAAGTGAATGCAATGCATACTTGGTCAACAGCCATACAGGTCACAATGAGTGAAGTGAATTGAATTACATTTATATAGCGCTTTTTCTCAAGTGACTCAAAGCGCTTTACATAGTGAAACCCAATATCTAAGTTCCATTTAAACCAGTGTGGGTGGCACTGGGAGCAGGTGGGTAAAGTGTCTTGCCCAAGGACACAACGGCAGTGACTAGGACTGGGACGGTGTAGCTCGGTTGGTAGAGCGGCCGTGCCATCAACTTGAGGGTTGCAGGTTCGATCCCCGCTTCCGCCATCCTAGTCACTGCCGTTGTGTCCTTGGGCAAGACACTTTACCCACCTGCTCCCAGTGCCACCCACACTGGTTTAAATGTAACTTAGATATTGGGTTTCACTATGTAAAGCGCTTTGAGTCACTTGAGAAAAAGCGCTATATAAATATACTTCACTTCACTTCACTTCACTAGGATGGCGGAAGCGGGGATCGAACCTGCAACCCTCAAGTTGCTGGCACGGCCGCTCTACCAACCGAGCTATACGGTCCCCATGAGGGTGGCCGTATAAACAACTTTAACACTTTTACAAATATGCGCCACACTGTCAACCCACACCAAACAAGAATGACAAACACATTTTGGGAGAACATCCGCACCGTAACACAGCATAAACACAACAGAACAAATACCCAGAATCCCTTGCAGCACTAACTCTTCCGGGACGCTACAATATACACCCCCCCGCTATCCCCTCCCCCCCACCTCAACACCGCCCACCTCAACCTCCTCATGCTCTCTCAGGCAGAGCGTGTCCCAAATTCCAAGCTGCTGTTTTGAGGCACGTTAAGAAAAAATGATGCACTTTGTGACTTCAATAATAATTAAAGCTGCAAGCAGCGTTGGACGGGCCCGCGTATTTGGCAGGTGCTAGTCCTAAGTGTCCCAATACTTTTGTCTACTTTTAGTCTGAAGTGTCCCAATACTTTTGTCTAGTGTACCTACCTTGTCTGCATTGTGTGGGCACGTTGGTGCTTCCTGCTTTTAAGCAGCCATCTTAAAAAAAAAGCAGCGCAGCAGCATCAGTGAAGCGGGTCTTTGAAGGGTCATAAAATCAAAACCGGAGCAGGTATTAAAAATCCCATCTATACTTTTAATCACAAGGGTTTTATCTCTCACCTGTGTTAGTTTGAAGGCGAAACGACAAACGCGCTCAGAGGAGATAGATTTTGAAGGAAGGTGACCGGTTTTTACAAAAATTTTGTTTTGAAGGGGGAATAGCAAACTTCCTGTTGATTTTTGCTGGGGGTTGTCAATTTATGAAATGTAGGTCTAAGTGAGACCTACATAGAGGTTTTTGTTTCATCTCTCTCCGACCTTCCCAGTGGGAGTTACAGGCAGTTTTGTCAGATTTGTCATCCGAGGAGCAGTTTTTTGTGCGTTTTATTAAAAAAATTTTAGATTTGGGGTTAGGTTTTTTCATTAGATCACAGTTTTAGCCAGTCCTGATGTGTGTGTTCAGTTCGGTGAGTTTTGAAGCATGTTAAGGGGGTCAAATTACAGCTCAAAGAGGCAAAAGTGACTGTTTTTAGTACTTTTTTGTCTTGAAGGGGGAATTGCCAACTTCCTGTTGATTTTAGCCCGAGAATGTACCATTATGAAAGTTAGGTCTGAGCCAGACCTACATAGAGGTTTTAGTTTCATGTCTCTCCGACCTTCCTAGTGGTAGTTACAGGCAGTCTAGTTTTTTTTTTTCCTAGGGGGCGCTAGAGCGCAATTTTGATTTTTGCGGTTTGGTTTTTTTATTAAAAGACAATTTCCGCAGGTCCTGATAGGTGGGTCAAATATGGTGAGTTTTGAAGCATGTTAAGTGGGTCAAATTAGTGCTCAAAGAGGCGGCGGAAGAAAAAGAATAAAGAATAAAACCTTACAAATACAATAGGTCCTTTTGTCCCATTGCATAAGGACTCCCTTCGGGAGTCCTTTTGCAATGGGCCATTGCGGGCCCTAAATATGGCAGTGCCATGTTGGCATTTTTTTCCCCATAACTTGAGTTGATTTATTTTGGAAAACCTTGTTACATTGTTTAATGCATCCAGCGGGGCATCACAACAAAATTAGGCATAATAATGTGTTAATTCCCTGACTGTATATATCGGTATCGCTTGATATCAGAATCGGTAATTAAGAGTTGGACAATATCGGAATATCGGATATCGGCAAAAAAGCCATTATCAGACATCTCTAGTAAATACACGTAAATAAAAGTCAATGGTAGATCCTCTACTTCGCCCATACAACCCAAAAAAATAACCATACAAATAGCACCAACAATACTCCATTCACATTTGGTTACTTGAATATTAACCAAGTATTAGTAATATTGTTATTATAAGCGTTAAACTATTCATAGCAGCACCGTGATCAGAAGCTTGTGTTGACATGATTGACAAGTACCGTATTTTCCGCACCATAAGGCGCCCTGGGTTATAAGCCGCGCCTTCAATGAACGGCATATTTCAAAACTTTGTCCACCTATAAGACGCCCCGTGTTATAAGCCGCATCTAACTGCGCTAAAGGGAATGTCAAAAAAACAGTCAGATAGGTCAGTCAAACTTTAATAATATATTAAAAACCAGCGTGATGTGGGCGCGCATGGAGTCGTATATCAACATGGACGGAGCTGCGTGAAAAAAGCCACCCGGCCTCTTCGCGTAAACTTAAACTTACCTTAACCACTCGCTCATCTTTTCTTCATCCATCCATCCTTTCGAGTTAGCTTTTATGATGACGCCGGCTGGAAAGGTCTCTTTTGGCAAGGTCTTCCTTTTGAATATCACCATGGGTGGAAGTTTCTGGCCATTAGCATGGCAAGCTAGAACCACAGTGAAGGATGACTTCTCATTCCCTGTGGTGCGAATATTCACCGTACGTGCTCCCGTTGTATCCACAGTGCGGTTCACAGGAATATCAAAAGTCAGTGGAACCTCGTCCATGTTGATAATGTTCTCTGGCCGGATCTTTTTTTCAGCTATCTTGTTTTTACAATATGCACGGAAAGTAGCCAGCTTTTCTTGAAAGTCTTTAGGCAGTTGCTGTGAAATAGTAGTCCGTGTGCGGATGGAGAGATTGCGTCTTGGAAACCTGTCGCTTAGTAGGAGCCATTTTGTGGTCTTTACAGATGTAAACACACAAAGGAAATGAAACGTAATATCCGCGCTTCTTCTTCTACGCGGGCGGGTGGTTGCTTACAGTAGAAGAAGAAGCGCTTCCTGTTCTATGGGGGCGGGTGCTTACCTTGGCGGTTGCTTGCGTAGAAGAAGAAGCACTTCCTCTTCTACGGGGAAAAAAGATGGCGGCTGTTTACCGTAGTTGCGAGACCGAAACTTTATGAAAATGAATCTTAATATTAATCCATATATAAAGCGCACCGGGTTATAAGCCGCACTGTCAGCTTTTGAGTAAATTTGTGGTTTTTAGGTGCGGCTAATAGTGCGGAAAATACGGTAAGTTGCTTCCTTGCTCTTGGAAGTTTATTGTAGATAATAAATCATGCCTCTCACCTGGTTAGTAGAAGGATGAGTACATATTGTTTGTCAACTCTGACAGCCAATTTAGACCCGGGAATGGTGATAAAGACACGAAAAGACAGTCATTCGTCATCTAAACTGGAATATAGAAAGATTCTATCAATCGGCATCCTAATGACAGCAGACATTGTACAGTAAATAATGTTTTATTATGTTTAATGTGGGATCTGAGCCGAGGATGTCGTTGTGGCTTGTGTAGCCCTTTGAGACACTCGTGATTTAGGGCTATATAAGTAAACATTGATTGATTGATTGATTGGCTCTCATGACGTTGGGATTCGTTTTTGAAATAAATCCGCCGCGTATGCTTAAAATGATCAAAATACGTAAATATTCAATGTTATTTATTACGGTCATACTATTGTAGACTTTTACCGTAAAAAAAACAATGATGTTATTTTTCCATTTACTGTAATACGCCATGAAAACAACCTTATATTTTAGTGTTAAAAAAAAAAAATGCCGGCTCAGTTGCCAGAATTTTAACGTGAAAAAACAGTAGTGCCATTTTTCCATTTCCAATAATATGCTGTAAAAAAATGGGGGGTGTATATTGTAGTGTCCCGGAAGAGTTAGTGCTGCAAGGGGTTCTGGGTATTTGTTCTGTTGTGTTGCGGATGTTCTCCCGAATTGTGTTTGTCATTCTTGTTTGGTGTGGGTTCACAGTGTGGCGCATATTTGTAACAGTGTTAAAGTTGTTTATACGGCCACCCTAGTGTGACCTGTTTGGCTGTTGACCAAGTATGCCTTGCATTCACTTGTGTGTGTGAAAAGCCGTAGATATTATGTGCCTCGGTGTGCATTGTTTGCACAACGTGCGGTACGCTACTTAATATGTCCGTGTGGAAACTCGTTTGGTACACCTCCGTTCGGAACCGAACCCCTCGTACCGAAACGGTTCAATACAAATACTCGTACCGTTACACACTTAGATACCGATAATTTCCGATATTACTTTTTAAAGCATTTATCGGCCGATAATATCGGACTGCCGATATTATCGGCCGATAAATGCATCCCTATAAATTATGTAATGTTTCTCTCTGGCCCGGTAGCAAACGCTTCACGGACCGCTGGTTGGGGACCACTTATGGCGTCACATTAGTGCCAAAAATCCGAGCGCATAAAAACTGTTATCGCGCGCTGATTCTCCACTTCGTGCGCGCGCGAGACACCTTTTTGCGCGCGCGTGGTGCCTTTTCGACCAATTTACAAACGGTTTGCCTTGTTACAAATCTTATTACATGTACCGTATTTTCCGCACTATTAGCCGCACCTAAAAACCACAAATTTACTCAAAAGCTGACAGTGCGGCTTATAACCCGGTGCGCTTTATATATGGATTAATATTAAGATTCATTTTCATAAAGTCGGGGTCCACTTAAATTGATTCATGATACAGATATATACTATCAGATATATACTATCATCATAATACAGTCATCACACAAGATAATCACATTGAATTATTGACATTATTTATAATCCAGGGTGTGGATGTAAGTGTCAAAAAGACAGCCAAAAGAGTTTGATATAAGAATAAATCCAAAGTTAAAATATAGGGTAGAAATGCACCCATTTGCAGGAAATGTAGTCTTGATTTTCAAAATGTTCTTTCAAGGCTTGCATGTCTACATTAAAACATTCTTCTTCATACTGCATTAATATATGCTACTTTTAAACTGTCATGCAGAGAAGGAAATCACAACTAAAAAAATCACTAATTTTTTCATACGGTGTTGATGTGGAAATTTTTGCCTCGGCATTTTGATGGTGTGGACGTGTGGCACCGAATGGAGATAAGCGTCTCGACAGACGTCACAGTATTTGAACAATGATGACGAAAACTGTTTTCTCTGTCGTGTCCGTGTGTCGAAAATTGTTATGCGCTTATTTTTTTATTTGATTTTGTGCGTGGCATATAATTGCTATGCGCAGAGGACGTTTAAACAGTGCGCAATTGCACAGGCGAGCACCTTAGAGAGAACGTTGGTCACACGGCTGCGCTAGCATCACAGCTAACGTTAGCCATGCTGCTACCTCTGCTCGGGGAGGACGTATACGTATGTGACGTATGACGTGACAGTATGTGACGTATGACGTGACAGTATGTGACGTATGACGTGACAGTATGTGACGTATGACGTGACAGTATGTGACGTATGACGTGACAGTATGCGACGTGTGTAAGAAGGTGCGCTCGCTGTCTGTGAGAGGGAGACACAGGAAAGAGTGAGAAGAGCCTGTCGTGTAATGCCAGCAGCTAAAAGCAACTGCGTGGGAATCCACAGACCTTTTAAACTGTCATGCAGAGAAGGAAATCACAACTAAAAAAATCACTAATTTTTTCATACGGTGTTGATGTGGACATTTTTTTGCCATTTTGATGGTGTGGACGTGTGGCACCGAATGGAGATAAGCGTCTCGACAGACGTCACAATATTTGAACAATGATGACGAAAACTGTTTTCTCTGTCGTGTCCGTGTGTCGAAAATTGTTATGCGCTTATTTTTTTTTTATTTGATTTTGTGCGTGGCATAGATTTGCCGTGCGCAGAGGACGTTTGAGCGGGCGCGCACCTTAGCGGCTGCGCTAGCATCACAGCTAACGTTAGCCATGCCGCTACCTCGCTCTCTGCTGGGAGAGGACGTATACGTATGTGACGTATGACGTGACAGTATGTGACGTGTGTAAGAAGGTGCGCTCGCTGTCTGTGAGAGGGAGACACAGGAAAGAGTGAGAAGAGCCTGTCGTGTAATGCCAGCAGCTCAAAGCAACTGCGTGAGAATTGTGGATGTGTTGAAGGTGTGCTGGAAAATGCGGAACGGAAATTAGGGAGCAGCAGAAAAGTGGAATGTATTATTTAAATCGGTGCGTTGGAAAACACGGACCGGAGTTTTTTTTAAAACTGGATCTGGATCGGCATTTTCCCATGCCTTGCCGATACGCAATTTTTGGCAAATATCGGCAGCCGATCCGATCCAAATATCGGATCGGGACATCCCTAACAGAGAGCGCGCAGAAAGGCGTGGCATAGGCCGTATAGGCAAATGCTAAGGGCGCCGTCCATCAGGGGGCGCCACGCCAGTGCCACAAATGTTGGAGAAAAAAAAAAATAATAAATAAAAATTGGTACTATTATTTCTAAATACAAAAACTAATCCCACGTTAATTAAAATGCAAAGTAAAGCCTATTTAATAGAAATATTATTTGTTACAACATCCCCCCGCCCCCCGCACGGTGCGCCCCCTCCCTTCCCGTATCATGACTCTTTTTGGACGTCACCACATCAAAAAATCAACACAAGATGTCAAAACGGCCAAAACTGTCAGGTGCCCAGGGAAGAAAAAAGAGAAAAGAAGAGGAGGAGAAACGAGAAAAGACAGAGGTAGCAGGTAGGTAACGTTAGCCTACATGAAATTATTTGTCTGTTACAGAATGTGATAGTAACCTGGCTTTTTAGCATTAAGCTAATGTTACATGAGTCGGCAATTGCTAATCAATAAATAGCTAGTTCTGTTTTAACGTCGGGTTAATATTGTGGAGGGGGCTAAATTGTTATGGAAAATAATAATGTAACGTTAGGTAATTACAGTACTCCCACCTTACATTCCTCTGGGACATTTGAAGTGAAGTGAATTACATTTTATATAGCGCTTTTTCTCAAGTGACTCAAAGCGCTTTACATTGTGAAACCCAATATCTAAATTACATTTAAACCAGTGTGGGTGGCACTGGGAGCAGGTGGGTAAAGTGTC
The DNA here is from genome assembly GCF_033978685.3 of Nerophis lumbriciformis. Classification (NCBI taxonomy): domain Eukaryota; kingdom Metazoa; phylum Chordata; class Actinopteri; order Syngnathiformes; family Syngnathidae; genus Nerophis; species Nerophis lumbriciformis. The sequence goes on along the minus strand of NC_084586.2, from coordinate 19,506,800 downwards.
TTGCCCAAGGACACAACGGCAGTGACTAGGATGGCGGAAGCGGGGATGGAACCTGCAACCCTCAAGTTGCTGGCACGGCCGCTCTACCAACCGAGCTATACCGCACTTAATATAGTGCTTAATAATATAGCACTTTGAATTGCCTTGTGAACAAATTGTGCTCTAGAAATAAACGTGCCTTGCCTAAAGGCACTTTGTCTATATTGAAGGCTTCTTTACATCACAGAGCAAGGAAAATTCAGGCACAGGAAGATTAAATATGAACACATAACTGCACAATAAGAAGAAATACATGAAATCAACTTGTTCCTAAGGCACCGTGTCTTCATGATGTACCGTACATGCTCCAATTAACAGCTAGCAGTTAACAACTATACAGTTTGCACAGATTCACATGCATTTAAGTATTGTGAATGGTTAGCATTCAGCATATGTATTTAGCTCTGCTTGTGCTTTAAAATGTTGGTATTTAATTTAAGTAGATTTATAAACAATTACACCATGACGTCAGCTGCACTATGCGAACACCATTATTGTTCTTTAAGTTGTTATATTCAAATAAAGTTGATTTAAATGTTTTGTCTTCATGGTAGAATTGATCACGCATCCTCTTTGTAGTTTCAGTAAATAAACATTAAAGCGCTATAGTTGGAGCATTTATGGTAGTACACATGTTTTGTCATAAGGCCCTTGAATTAGATTACTTTCAAACTGACTGATATTACAACAAAAAATACACATAAATATATCGTTTGCAAAAGGCACCAAAGCGTGGACAAATGCGAAAATAGGCCTGCTTTAGGATAGAAAGGTTTCTCAACAACAAGGGTGCAATTTATAAACGTTTAAAAATATAATCATTTTGGTTTAGATTGTGTGGACTAAATATGTGCAAAAAATCTGACAGAAGCTCTCAATTCTGTATGTTAAATAGCAATATGTTTTCCTCAAGAAGTAGAGCGCATAAGCAGAGAAAACTAAAAGTATTGAAGAATAATAATGTTAAAAAACTTGGTTAGAGATGCCACGAAGTAGGTGGCAATGCCTTAACCATATATGTGTTGCAGGCCACAGGGGCCATTTCCATCCTTGTCAAGGGGAGTGCTAACCTTCTCTCCTTTCATACAACACGTCATTACTTCAGCGAATACTAGCGTATTTATAATGGTATTCCCGCGGTGCATCTTTACTTACGGTGTCGCCATTTGGCTTAGTTTACTTTCTATAATAAATGTTACGACATTTGTATTAGATATTTTAAGCAGGTGTTTTTTGTTTACATTGTTATTGCCTTCTGGTTAGCTAATGTTTGCCCTGCAGGTAATAGTCACTTTTCCACCCCTTTATATATTAGGTATAGTTGTAAGTAAAAAAAAAAAGGTCAAAGACAAAGCTATTCGGTTTCTTGTGAGTATATACACTTCACTGCCGATGTGGGGGGGGGGGGCGCCACCTAAAATCTTGCCTAGGGCGCCAGATTGGTTAGGGCCGGGCCTGGCGCGCGATAACAGTTTTTATGCGCTGGGATTTTTGGCACTAATGTGACGCCATAACCACTGCTCTGGTGTGTTGACCTGTGAAAGAACTCGTTTTGACTCCCCCCAAATTTGTGTGAAAAAACCCTAACAGTATTATTAAATTAATTCCATGCGCCATAATTGTTCCCAAGTGTGTTATCTGCTTGAAAGCTATTTTGCGGCGAGTCTTAAAAGGTCAAGCGCACGTGGCGATTCTGCCGACTTAACTCGGAGGCGATCCCTTTCCTCGGCGCAGACGCCGCTCCTCAGATCTTGTTGTCCTCCGGCTTCGTTGAAACAAAAGAGCACGTTGATCTTTGACGTCGCCGCCAGTCTGTTGAGAAGAAACGGCGAGTCAGTTCTCTTTAATTGCCGCTCAAGTTAACACAAAGAGGACTTCTCCATGGGCCCTTCTCCTTCAGTATGAATATTTAACTACACCGCCTTGTTTTTATGCCTAATTTATTTAAAGCCTTTTGTCTTTGGCAACCACGGGGGTGCCGGCCCACTTGAACCGGACAAATGTCTCGCAGCCTCAGATGGGAAGCAGATGCTTTCCTCCGATAAACGCCGCGTCCCCAAGACAAACGCCTCCAGTGGACTGTTAGCGGGCACCACGTTATGCTACATTAGCATACTAATAAGTCCACACCGCCATGTTTTATGTCGCAACAATATTTGTGGGACCATAGGGCGCAGCGGATTTTAAGGCACACTTCTGATGAGAGGGTCTATTTTCATGCAAAAGAGGTCATATTATGTTTTTTTCTACATTTAAAACACTTCCATGTGGCCTCCACAACAAGTTTTTTTTGATGTTTTACAGACCGTTTTCAAGCCGCTTCCTGACTGTTGCATACCTGCCAACTACTCCGGTTTTCCTGTAATTAGTACGGTTTTCATCAACCTATTCCGGGTTACGGCTGCAGTGATAAAAAGTACGGTTTTTCATTAATTAAAAGAATATATTTTTTTTAAAGTTTTATTCACGAAATCGCGTAACAACAATGACAATCGACACTGCTTCCCGTAACTTCCTATCGAGCCATTCCGAATGCCATGCGCGAGGCTATTTATAGCACCGCTGCCAAGCACGAGGCACCAGTTGTATGGCGTCACATTAGTGCCAAAAATCAGAGCGCATAAAAACTGTTATCGCGCGCTGATTCTCCACTTCGTGCGCGCGCGCGGCACCATTTTGCGCGCGCGCGATGCCTTTCTGCGCGCTCTCTGTGTACTCCTGGCATCTCTCCTCGCGCTTTCATGTTTCTTTTTGGCACTTTGGGGGCGGGTATGCTTAGACGGCCTCTTCTTTCTGATTGGTCAGGCGAAAAACGCTGAAAAATGCTCAGAGCCAATCAGAAGTATAGCAGGGCGGGTCATCGTCAATATGTATCAAGATTTACGGAGGAAGAAGTGGATTAAAAAAATGTCGCGCGCTGATGAAGGTTATTTCATACCACATAAACACAATACAGGGTAATACAAAATGTGACCCAAATAAATAATAAGACAACAAACACCATAATCCAGTGGTTCTCAAACTTTTTTTGTCATCCCCCCCTTTGGACAAGGGGGAGTTTTCAAGCCCCACCTGCCCCCATCACCCCAACAGAGCGCTAATGCCAAGCTTTAACATTTTCAAATTTATTGAACATCAAGTTGTATACATTCGAACTCAATAACATAAAATAACATTAAGTTCAATAATAAATAAAATAACTGTGCAGCTGTGGTATAACTTGCATCAAGTTCAATAATAAATAAAATAACTTCCATCAAGTTCAATAATAAATAAAACAAAAGTGTTATAACTTTCATCAAGTTCAATAATAAATCAAAAAAAGTGTTATAACTTGCATCACGTTCAATAATAAATAAATAAAACTGTTATAACTTGCATCAAGTTCAATAATAAATCCAAAAAAGTGTTATAACTTGCATCACATTCAGTAATAAATCAAAAAGTGTTATAACTTGCATCAAGTTCAATAATAAATCAAATAAAAGTGTTATAACTTGCATCAAGTTCAATAATAAATCAAAAAAAGTGTTATAACTTGCATCAAGTTCAATAATAAAAAAAAGTGTTATAACTTGCATCACGTTCAATAATAAATCAAAAAAAGTGTTATAACTTGCATCAAGTTCAATAATAAATCCAATAACTTGCATCAAGTTCTATAATAAATCAAAAAAAGTGTTATAACTTGCATCAAGTTCAATAATAAATCAAAAAAAGTGTTATAACTTGCATCAAGTTCAATAATAAATAAAACAAAAAGTGTTATAACTTGCATCAAGTTCAATAATAAATCAAAAAAAGTGTTACAACTTGCATCAAGTTCAATAATAAATCAAATAACTTGCATCAAGTTAAATAATAAATACAATAAAAGTGCCACTTTGCAATCTTTGCAAAAAAAAAAAAAGGAGCTATGCATTTGGCAAGACAGGGCAAGTGACAGCACTTTCCCCCAGGAGAGCCACCTTGCTTCACTGTGAAACAGCACGGCTGTATGATCAGCTCCCATTTCCTCACACAGTGCAGAGAACAGTCGCGCTTTCAGTGGTCGTGTTTTGATCAAATTTACCGCGCTCACAACATCTGTTAAAACCTCATTGAGTTCGGGGCTGAGCTGCCTTGACGCGAGTGCTTCCCGGTGAATGACACAGTGTGTGCCCGTCACATTTTTGTTTCTCTGCAGGCGCTGGCTCTGGCTCGACGACCTTTGAGGTGCGAGTCACAAATGTATATATTTGTGTAATTGTGATCCACACATTAGCCTGCTACCCATCCGCTCGAAAGTTTGTTCCGCTTAGCCCCGCCCCCATTAGTTACTGTTGCTATGTCTGTCAAACTTTCGCTCCTACCGAGAAATATAAAGCCTACAGTAAAAATAAGTACCGGTAATTTCCATTTATTTATATAGCGGATTTCACAGACAGAATCACAAAGTGATTTACAGTGTGTATAGAAAATGAAAGCATAGTAAAAAAAATAATCTAAAAATATAATAATTAAAAAAAAAATTTAAAGTGAAATTTCCTCCCGTTCCTCGCGCCCCACCTGTCATGTCTCTATTCCCCACCAGTGGGGCGCGCCCCACACTTTGAGAAACGCTGCCATAATCACATCTTTCAGCCAGAACTGGTCCACCAGCAATAACATTATTTCATATTTTCACTTCTTCTTGAACATTTGTTTTCTAATTTATGGAATTTCTTTTGATTCAGCCATAAAATTAATGAAATAATCTTTGAATTTTGTTTTTAAAATGTTAAAAATAGCTTTTAATAATGTATTCTGAAACAGTTTAAAATAATCAGAGAACTGACTAACACTGACCCTACACAACTATGTTGCACAATTAAGTCTTTTTTTTTTTAAAGCGAAAAAGGTAATTTCAACAGGTACAGCATCCTATGTCATATCTACATGTAATAAGATTTGTAACAAGGCAAACCGTTTGTAAATTGGTCGAAAATCGAGCAAGTTATGGTCATTTAATTAGTGCATGTACCATTGACATCAATGTAATGATTGAGGCTAGATGTCTGAAGTAAGATGGCTACAACGTTGCTACGCTGGAGAATGATTGGTCAAATGAAAAATGCTCAGAGCCAATCAGAAAGAAAGGGCCGTCTAAGCATACCCGCCCCCAAAGCGGGGAGAGATGCCAGGAGTACACAGAGAGCGCGCAGAAAGGTGTCGCGCGCGCGCAGAAAGGCACCACGCGCGCGCAAAATGGTGTCGCGCGCGCGCACGAAGTTGACAATCAGCGCGCGATAACAGTTTTTATGCGCTCGGATTTTTGGCACTAACGTGACGCCATACAGTTGCCATTGTTTCCAAACGAGCGAACGATCATGGAATCAGCCGGAGAAAAATGGCAAACGAGTCTTAAACCGAAAAGAAAACTGCAGTCATTCCGTGAAGAATATTCAAAAATAATTATCCGTTCCAAAAAGGGTGAAAACTACGCGAATTGCACCTTGTGCAGACAAGATTTTTCCATCGGACACGGAGGAATTAGCGATGTAAAAGACCACGTTGGGACAAAACAACACAAGTCTAATGCCGTTGCTAGCGATACAAGTGGAAAACTTTCAATGTTTTTCGTCGCCCAAACAGATTCTTTGGATGTGATAAATGCCGAAGTTGTATTTACGGAGGCAATACATTTTAATGAAGTAAACCTATAAAGTCCTTAATATTTTTGCAGTGCTATTTCTGTTGAAAAGTTCAAATGATTACATTAGAGATGTGATGCGCCACTTTTCAAGTGTCTGATGGCTTAAATTAATTTTTCATATTTTGAATTCTTTTGAAAGGCTTACAAAAAAACTCCATTTGAATTGTAATTCCATGCTATTGACAGGACTATTAATTTTAATGAAGTTAGCTTACCATGTTTACAGTATGATAATTGTGATAGAAATGTGAATTTTAGGCACAGAATATTTTTTACAATTGAACAAGGCAGTAGATTATACAAGCTTGGACAGAAAGTTAATAATGACACCAATTTTTTTTTTTATGGAATTGTTTAGTACTGTTTTACCATTTGTTTACTGTAAAAAGTGTTTATACTTTCAATGAACAAATTGAAGTCTTGTGAAAGGTTGACAGGATAACTGGCATTAACTGTCAAAATAATTTCAAACTATTGAAGTTATCTTACAGAATAAACATGTCAATCAACCCATATGATTTTTGCTGTAATATTTTTGTTTTGAAAAGTCACTGTGACTGATAGAAAAGTGATGGTTTTAGCAACATTTTAACCTGTCTGAATGCTAATAATCATTTTGCGTCGGGGGGGACCCTGAACCCCCCACCAGGACTTTGTCCTGGACCCTGGCTACTAGGTTTTTCTGATTTCAAAAGTTGGCAGGTATGCTGTTGTTTTGTAGGCGGTCTTATTTACGTGCCTCCACTTCGACTGTGTCTTCTTTGTTGTACCGGTAGTTTTTAAGCGCTTTCATAGCGAGTCTACAGACAGATATGAGTTGGAACTGTACGCTGTTTTGGATGAATGCCCCGCAACAAGAGGATAAAGAAAAAGAAGGAACTTATTGAACACACCCCAAACTACAATGGCGGACGTGCCCGCATTTTTTGGGACTTATGCAGATCCCAAATACAGATCAGCAGGTACCAATAGGCAACAAAAGTTGGTTTTGCATAATATTGTGAAACAAAACGCCGGACAATATGTCTCCCAATAGGTGCCTTTTAAACACACGCCATAATAATACCCGTATGTTGAAACACAGTACATGAGACACCGTGTACCATGTTGTTCCAGACCACAGCAAACGTTATCGAGCTCGCAAAGATTGTCATAAATCCATCAGAAGAAGACACACACATCTATGCCTTTTGGCCATTTGAAGACAGTCATTTCCAGGAGTTATCTCACCCTCTGAGAATACGTTCTACTAATGTTGTAAAAAATAAATATTAACTTTCAACATTTCTGTCAACGGAGATTTGCGTCAGCCTGCGACACATAGTCATTTTGATAGTAGGCAAATATAGACACTTACATCATGTGTTGACTCCATTATAACACTTATATAAGACTTTGAAAGTCATTTTGATAGTAGGCAAATATAGACACTTACATCATGTGTTGACTCCATTATAACACTTATATAAGACTTTGAAAGTCATTTTGATAGTAGGCAAATATAGACACTTACATCATGTGTTGACTCCATTATAACACTTATATAAGACTTTGAAAGTCTTGTGTCGGGGCGGTATAGCTCGGTTGGTAGAGTGGCCGTGCCGGCAACTTGAGGGTTCCAGGTTCGATCCCCGCTTCCGCCATCCTAGTCACTGCCGTTGTGTCCTTGGGCAAGACACTTTACCCACCTGCTCCCAGTGCCACCCACACTGGTGTAAATGTAGCTTAAATATTGGGTTTCACTATGTAAAAGCGCTTTGAGTCACAAGAGAAAAGCGCTATATAAATATAATTCACAATTCACATTTTGATAGTAGGCAAATATAGACACTTACATCATGTGTTGCCTTCATTACAACACTTATATAAGACTTTTAAAGTCATTTTGATAGTCGGCTAATACAACTAATATAGACACTTACACCATGTGTTGTCTTCATCATAACACTTATATAAGACTTTTAAAGTCATTTTGATAGTAGGCTAATATAACTAATATAGACACTTGCATCATGTGTTGTCTTCATTATAACACTTATATAAGACTTTTAAAGTCATTTTGATAGTAGGCTAATATAACTAATATAGACACTTGCATCATGTGTTGTCTTCATTATAACACTTATATAAGACTTTTAAAGTCATTTTGATAGTAGGCTAATATAACTAATATAGACACTTGCATCATGTGTTGTCTTCATCATAACACTTATATAAGACTTTTAAAGTCATTTTGATATTAGGCTAATATAACTAATATAGACACTAACATCATGTGTTGTCTTCATTATATTACTTATATAAGACTTTTAAAGTCATTTTGATATTAGGCTAATATAACTAATATAGACACTAACATCATGTGTTGTCTTCATTATAACACTTATATAAGATTTTTAAAGTCATTTTGATAGTAGGCTAATATAGACACTTGCATCATGTGTTGCCTTCATTATAACACTTATATAAGACTTTTGAAGTCATTTTGATAGTAGGCTAATATAGACACTTACATCATGTGTTGCCTTCATTATAACACTTATATAAGACTTTTGAAGTCATTTTGATAGTAGGCTAATATAGACACTTACATCATGTGTTGCCTTCATTATAACACTTATATAAGACTTTTGAAGTCATTTTGATAGTAGGCTAATATAGACACTTACATCATGTGTTGCCTTCATTATAACACTTATATAAGACTTTTAAAGTCATTTTGATATTAGGCTAATATAACTAATATAGACACTAACATCATGTGTTGTCTTCATTATAACACTTATATAAGATTTTTAAAGTCATTTTGATAGTAGGCAATTATAGACACTTGCATCATGTATTGACTTCATTTTAACACTTATATAAGACTTTTAAAGTCATTTTGATAGTAGGCTAATATAGACACTTGCATCATGTGTTGTCTTCATTATAACACTTATATAAGACTTTTAAAGTCATTTTGATAGTAGGCTAATATAGACACTTGCATCATGTGTTGTCTTCATTATAACACTTATATAAGACTTTTAAAGTAATTTTGATCGTAGGCTAATACAACTAATATAGACACTTACATCATGTGTTGCCTTCATTATACCACTTATATAAGACTTTTAAAGCCATTTTGATAGTAGGCTAATATAACTAATATAGACACTTACATCATGTGTTGCCTTCATTATAACACTTATATAAGACTTTTGAAGTGATTTTGATAGTAGGCTAATATAGACACATCATGTGTTGCCTTCATTATAACACTTATATAAGACTTTTGAAGTCATTTTGATAGTAGGCTAATATAGACACTTACATCATGTGTTGCCTTCATTATAACACTTATATAAGACTTTTGAAGTCATTTTGATAGTAGGCTAATATAGACACTTACATCATGTGTTGCCTTCATTATAACACTTATATAAGACTTTTGAAGTCATTTTGATAGTAGGCTAATATAGACACTTACATCATGTGTTGCCTTCATTATAACACTTATATAAGACTTTTGAAGTCATTTTGATAGTAGGCTAATATAGACACTTACATCATGTGTTGCCTTCATTATAACACTTATATAAGACTTTTGAAGTCATTTTGATAGTAGGCTAATATAGACACTTACATCATGTGTTGCCTTCATTATAACACTTATATAAGACTTTTGAAGTCATTTTGATAGTAGGCTAATATAGACACTTACATCATGTGTTGCCTTCATTATAACACTTATATAAGACTTTTGAAGTCATTTTGATAGTAGGCTAATATAGACACTTACATCATGTGTTGCCTTCTTTATAACACTTATATAAGACTTTTGAAGTCATTTTGATAGTAGGCTAATATAGACACTTGCATCATGTGTTGCCTTCATTATAACACTTATATAAGACTTTTAAAGTAATTTTGATAGTAGGCTAATATAGACACTTACATCATGTGTTGCCTTCATTATAACACTTATATAAGACTTTTGAAGTCATTTTGATAGTAGGCTAATATAGACACTTACATCATGTGTTGCCTACATTACAACACTTAGAAGGCTTTTAATTTTTTGCGGCTCCAGAAATATTTGTTTTTTTATATTTTTGGTCCAGTATGGCTCTTTTTAACATTTTGGATTGCCGACCCCTGACTTCGAGTATAAACACTTGTTAGGGCGCAACCAAAGACCGAACTGACTCGCCAACACACCATAAACTTTACACTTGGACTTGCAACTGTGATTGCGACTTGGAAATGTGATAATAAAAGGAGATATAGAAACTGGACAGCAGCTCATTTTTCAATGTCGCAATCATTTTTTTCATTTTTTTTAATCAAAAAACACACAAAAGTACCTTATGGGTTCAAACGTAAACAGTACCCATCCCTATTTGTCTCAGTGAAGATGACCACAAAGTGTCAAGCTCGTCTGGGCACGCAAACCTCATCACTGCGTGAGAGGCTGAATTACAAGCCCCTCCCTGATCAGTCCTTAGTTTGGGACACAAACACTGCGATGAAGGGCCGAGATGCCGACACAAGCCAGACTCGAGTCAGAACGCAGTGAACCTTTCCGCACCTCACGCCGCTCTTGGCAGCGGCTGAACGCACGCAAGCTGAGCAAATGTCCTTAAAGGAACGTCATTGATGTGTTTGTTGTCTCTGGGCAGGTAATGAATGAAGGCGTGCGAGTCCTTGGCTTTGACAGTCTGTCATTGTGTTTTATCCCAGTCCTCCATGTTGTTTTTAGGCCAGTCTCACTATGACAAATTGATGTATGCACACTTCTGATTCTACAGTAGATAAGGATGAAACAGTATTTTTGTTAGGCGCTGCGCAGGGCACACATTTTGTGTTCTGCTTTTTATTTATGTACTCGCAACTTTGCTTTGTTGGAAGGTACGACGGCCTGAGGGACGTGGGGACGCTCCATGTAGCACTGAGATGTGTGAATAATTGACAAAAGCGAACCTGTTTGCCAGATGCCCGCGAGACAACGACGCCACACGCTAATTTGCTCCGCAGCAAGAAGCTTTTGGAAATCAAAGCGGGTACACTCTTAGAAATAAAAGTGCTAAGTACCGTATTTTCCGCACCATAAGGCGTCCTGGGTTATAAGCCGCGCCTTCAATGAACGGCATATTTCAAAACGTTGTCCACCTATAAGCCGCCCCGTGTTGTAAGCCGCATCTAACTGCGCTAAAGGAATGTCAAAAAAACAGTCAGATAGGTCAGTCAAACTTTAATAATATATTAAAACCAGCGTGATGTGGGCGCGCATGGAGTCGTATATCAACATGGACTTAAACTTAAACTTACCTTAACCACTCGCTCATCTTTTCTTCATCCATCCCTTCGAGTTAGCTTTTATGATGACGCCAGCTGGAAAGGTCTCTTTTGGCAAGGTCTTCCTTTTGAATATCACCATGGGTGGAAGTTTCTGGCCATTAGCATGGCAAGCTAGAACCACAGTGAAGGATGACTTCTCATTCCCTGTGGTGCGAATATTCACCGTACGTGCTCCCGTTGTATCCACAGTGCGGTTCACAGGAATATCAGTTGCTGTGAAATAGTAATCCGTGTGCGGATGGAGAGATTGCGTCTTTTCATGAACCGGATCCCTGTCGCTTAGTAGGAGCCATTTTGTGGTCTTTACAGATGTAAACACACAAAGGAAATGAAACGCGCGCTTTTTCTTCTTCTACGCGGGCGGGTGGTTGCTTACAGTAGAAGAAGAAGCGCTTCCTGTTCTCTGGGGGCGGGTGCTTACCTTGGCGGTTGCTTGCGTAGAAGAAGAAGCGCTTCCTGTTCTACCGGGAAAAAAGATGGCCGCTGTTTACCGTAGTTACGAGACCGAAACTTTATGAAAATGAATCTTAATATTAATCCATATATAAAGCGCACCGGGTTATAAGGCACACTGTCAGCTTTTGAGAAAATGTGTGCTTTTTAGGTGCGCCTTATAGTGCGGAAAATACGGTAGAACCATATATGGTTCTTCGGCTCGTCCTCATAGGAGAACCCTTTTTGGCTCCAGGTAGAACCTTTTTATAAAGGTTCCACCTGGAACCCTTTTGGAGGGTTCTACCTAGAACTGTGTGTGTAAGGTTCCACCCAGAACCCCCCATGAGAGGTTCTACAAAGAACCCACGCAGGGAGTTCCACTAAGAACCCTTTCGTATTTCAAGGGTTTCATCTAGAACCCACACAGGGAGTTCCACTAAGAACCCTTTTGTATTTCAAGACTTTCATCTAGAACCCACGCAGGGAGTTCCACTAAGAACCCTTTCGTATTTCAAGGGTTTCATCTAGAACCCACACAGGGAGTTCCACTAAGAACCCTTTTGTATTTCAAGACTTTCATCTAGAACCCACGCAGGGAGTTCCACTAAGAACCCTTTTGTATTTCAAGACTTTTATCTAGAACCCACGCAGGGAGTTCCACTAAGAACCCTTTCGTATTTCAAGGGTTTCATCTAGAACCCACACAGGGAGTTCCACTAAGAACCCTTTCGTTTGTCAAGGGTTTCATCTAGAACCCACACAGGGAGTTCCACTAAGAACCCTTTTGTATTTCAAGACTTTCATCTAGAACCCACGCAGGGAGTTCCACTAAGAACCCTTTCGTATTTCAAGGGTTTCATCTAGAACCCACACAGGGAGTTCCACTAAGAACCCTTTCGTTTGTCAAGGGTTTCATCTAGAACCTATGCAGGGAGTTCCACTAAGAACCCTTTCGTATTTGAAGGGTTTCATCTAGAACCCACACAGGGAGTTCCACTAAGAACCCTTTTGTATTTCAAGACTTTCATCTAGAACCCACGCAGGGAGTTCCACTAAGAACCCTTTCGTATTTCAAGGGTTTCATCTAGAACCCACACAGGGAGTTCCACTAAGAACCCTTTTGTATTTCAAGACTTTCATCTAGAACCCACGCAGGGAGTTCCACTAAGAACCCTTTCGTATTTCAAGGGTTTCATCTAGAACCCACACAGGGAGTTCCACTAAGAACCCTTTCGTTTGTCAAGGGTTTCATCTAGAACCCACACAGGGAGTTCCACTAAGAACCCTTTTGTATTTCAAGACTTTCATCTAGAACCCACGCAGGGAGTTCCACTAAGAACCCTTTCGTATTTCAAGGGTTTCATCTAGAACCCACACAAGGAGTTCCACTAAGAACCCTTTTGTATTTCAAGACTTTCATCTAGAACCCACGCAGGGAGTTCCACTAAGAACCCTTTCGTATTTCAAGGGTTTCATCTAGAACCCACACAGGGAGTTCCACTAAGAACCCTTTTGTATTTCAAGACTTTCATCTAGAACCCACGCAGGGAGTTCCACTAAGAACCCTTTCGTATTTCAAGGGTTTCATCTAGAACCCACACAGGGAGTTCCACTAAGAACCCTTTTGTATTTCAAGACTTTCATCTAGAACCCACGCAGGGAGTTCCACTAAGAACCCTTTCGTATTTCAAGGGTTTCATCTAGAACCCACACAGGGAGTTCCACTAAGAACCCTTTTGTATTTCAAGACTTTCATCTAGAACCCACGCAGGGAGTTCCACTAAGAACCCTTTCGTATTTCAAGGGTTTCATCTAGAACCCACGCAGGGAGTTCCACTAAGAACCCTTTCGTATTTCAAGGGTTTCATCTAGAACCCACACAGGGAGTTCCACTAAGAACCCTTTTGTATTTCAAGACTTTCATCTAGAACCCACGCAGGGAGTTCCACTAAGAACCCTTTCGTATTTCAAGGGTTTCATTTAGAACCCACACAGGGAGTTCCACTAAGAACCCTTTCGTTTGTCAAGGGTTTCATCTAGAACCTATGCAGGGAGTTCCACTAAGAACCCTTCCGTATTTCAAGGGTTTCATCTATAAGAACCCTTTTGTATTTCAAGACTTTCATCTAGAACCCACGCAGGGACTTCCACTAAGAACCCTTTCGTATTTCAAGGGTTTCATCTAGAACCCACACAGGGAGTTCCACTAAGAACCCTTTTGTATTTCAAGACTTTCATCTAGAACCCACGCAGGGAGTTCCACTAAGAACCCTTTCGTATTTCAAGGGTTTCATCTAGAACCCACACAGGGAGTTCCACTAAGAACCCTTTCGTTTGTCAAGGGTTTCATCTGGAACCTATGCAGGGAGTTCCACTAAGAACCCTTTCATGTTTCAAGGGTTTCATCTAGAACTCACACAGGGAGTTCCACAAAGAACTCTTTCATGTTTCAAGGGTTTCATCTAGAACTCACACAGGGAGTTCCACTAAGAACTCTTTCATGTTTCAAGGGTTTCATCTAGACCTGACACAGGGGGCTCTAAAAACATCCCTTTTCAAAGGTTTTCACCGATAACCGTCTTGTCTTCTGAGGGTTCTATAAAGAACCATATTGTATTCTACAGATCAGTTTAGTTCATATTATATTGTGGTCATTTATCATGTTGACATTGAACAAACATTCAAAACATTTGAATGAGAAAAACATTTATTTAAAGATAGGCACCATTATTGGCAAATGTTATCAGGAAGTATGTCCCTGGTGACACAGGATCTTACCCATGCTTTCAACAATCCCTGAAGAACTCTTTCTTCCAAAAACGGTTATCTGGATCAAAATAGTTCTTACTGGAACCCTTAGTGTTAGTGAGAACCCTTTTAAAACCAATTATTCAGAAAAGGGGTTTTAAAGGGTTCTCTGGATCAAAATGGTTCTTACTGGAACCATTAGCGTTACCAAGAACCCTTGAAAAACCCTTTCTTAGGGAAAGGGTTTTTCAGAAGCAAATGGTTCCAGTTAGAACCTCAGCCCTTGTAGAAGAACCCTTTTAGAACCCTTATTTCTAAGAGTGTAGCAACTTGTGTGTGGCTAAAGTCACACTTTGTTTATTCAGCTGTGAACACCACGCTCCATTTCTCGCACGGAACCTTCTTCTCCGTATACGTGGTCGTTCGTTTGCAACTCTTTTGCGGGAAAATGTCCAGGCAGGGGTGTCCAAACTACGGCCCGTCTTCAATTTGGCTCGCGGGACGTCATGATTTTAACCAGATGAGGCAATTCCTGAAGAAATTGAGTGTGAATGCTGCAATGCTGAAGTTGAACTTGAATATATTGAACATATTCTCTACTGCTCGCTAGTGTTACCATATCTGAGTTATTGTGCAGAAATATGGGGAAATAACTACAAATGTGCGCTACATTCGCTAACCGTGTTACAAAAAAGATCAGTTAGAATTAAAGCTGCAAGCAGCATTGGTCGGGCCCACGTATTTGGCAGGTGCTAGTCCTAAATGTCCCAATACTTTTGTCCAGTGCTAGTCCTAAGTGTCCCAATACTTTTGTCTACTTTTAGTCTGAAGTGTCCCAAGACTTTTGTCTAGTGTACCTACCTTGTCTGCATTGTGTGGGCACGTTGGTGCTTCCTGCTTTTAAGCAGCCATCTTAAAAAAGCATCAGCGCAGCGGGTCTTTGAAGGGTCATAAAATCAAAACCGGAGCAGGTATTAAAACTCTGTTCTGTTATTTTATACACAAGGGTTTAATCCCTCTCCTGTGTTAGTTTGAAGCCGAAACGACAAACGCGCTCAGAGGAGATAGTTTTTGAAGGAAGGTGACCGGTTTTTACAAAAAATTTGTTTTGAAGGGGGAATAGCAAACTTCCTGTTGATTTTTGCTGGGGGTTGTCAATTTATGAAATGTAGGTCTAAGTGAGACCTACATAGAGGTTTTTGTTTCATGTCTCTCCGACCTTCCCAGTGGGAGTTACAGGCAGTTTTGTCATTTTTTTCTTCCGAGGGGCAGTTTTTTTTTGCGCTTTATTAAAAAATTGCAGTAGAGCGCAATTTTGAGATTTGGGGTTAGGTTTTTTTTTTAGATCGCAATGTTTGCCAGTCCTGATGTGTGTGTTCAGTTTGGTGAGTTTTGAAGCATGTTAAGGGGGTCAAATTACAGCTCAAAGAGGCAAAAGTGACTGTTTTTAGTACTTTTTTGTCTTGAAGGGGGGAATTGCCAACTTCCTGTTGATTTTTGCCCGAGAATATACTATTATGAAATCTAGGTCTAAGTCACACCTACATAAAGGTTTTTGTTTCATGTCTCTCCGACCTTCCTAGTGGGAGTTACAGGCAGTCTAGTTTTTTTTTTTCGTAGGGGGCGCTAGAGCACAATTTTGAGTTTTGTGGTTCGGTCTTTTTTTTAAAAAGGCAATTTTCGCATGTCCTGATGTGTGGGTCAAATATGGTGAGTTTTGAAGCATGTTAAGTGGGTCAAATTACAATTTAAAGTGGCGGCGGAAGAATAAAGAATAATAAAACCTTACAAATTCAATAGGTCCTTATGTCCCATTGCATAAGGACTCCCTTTGGGAGTCCTTATACAATGGGCCATGCGGGCCCTAATAATAATAAAAAACCTTAGAAATTCAATAGGTCCTTATGTCCCATTGCATAAGGACTCCCTGTGGGAGTCCTTATGCAATGGGCCATGCGGGCCCTAATAATACATCATGTTGGATATAGAGAACATTTATTTATTAAGTCAGAAATATTAAAGTTTGGTGATTTGGTAAAATTGCAAAGAGCTAAAATGATGTACAAAACAAACTATAACCTGCTACCAAAGAATGTACAACAATTCTTCTCAACTAAAGAGGAGAAATATAACCTTAGAGGAAAAAATAATTGAAAACATTTATATGCACGTACAACACTTAGAACTTTTAGCATATCAGTATGTGGAATTAAATGATGGAATGGATTAAGTAAAGAAGTTAAAAATTGTACTGATATGATCCAGTTTAAGAGGTTGTTCAAAATAATAGTGCTTACAGAGTACAAAAAAGAAGAATTATGAGAAATACTTTCAACCTTATTGAAAATAAGATATTCTTCATCTCAGTATGTTAATAATGACTGAATTAATGAATTAATTACATCTTACAAAACTGTTGTATACTATTTCATAAATGTTATTTTATTATATAAAAAGGTCAGTAAATGATTCTATATATTTGTAAACGCTTGAAGTGGGAAAGGGGTAGGATTAAATAAGCTTTGCTTCTTCCTACTCCTTTTCGGGCATGATGTCAAATGAAATGATATGAAATTGTGTGATGTATTATGATGTAAGTGTGTTCATGTTCCAAATAAACTAAAGAAAGAAAGAACTGAAATGCTGACAGAATTTAGTATGAATGGAAGTAGAGATGTCCGATAATGGCTTTTTTGCCGATATCCGATATTCTGATATTGTCCAACTCTTAATTACCGATTCCGATATCAACCGATACCAAACTATACAGTGGTGGAATTAACACATTATTATGCCTAATTTTTTTGTGATGCCCTGCTGGATGCATTAAACAATGTAACAAGGTTTTCCAAAATAAATCAACTCAAATTATGGAAAAAAGTGCCATATTTATTATTGAAGTCACAAAGTGCATTCTTTTTTTTTTAACATGCCTCAAAACAGCAGCTTGGAATTTGGGACATGAGGAGATTGAGGTGTGGAGGGGTTTATACTGTAGCGTTCCGTAAGAGTTAGTGCTGCAAGGGGTTCTGGGTATTTGTTCTGTTGTGTTACGGATGTTCTCCCGAAATGTGTTTGTCATTCTTGTTTGGTGCGGGTTCACAGTGTGGCGCATATTTGTAACAGTGTTAAAGTTGTTTATACGGCCACCCTCAGTGTGACCAGTATGGCTGTTGACCAAGTGTGAATTGCATTCACTTGTGTGTGTAAAAAGCCGTAGATATTATGTGACTGGGCCGGCACGCAAAGGCAGTGCCTTTAAGGTTTATTGGTGCTCTGTACTTCTCCCTACGGCCGTGTACACAGCGGCGTTTTAAAAAGTCATACATTTTACTTTTTGAAACCGATACCGATAATTTGAAACCGATACCGATAACTTCCGATATTACATTTTAAAGCATTTATCGGCCGATAATATCGGCAGTCCAATATTATCGGACATCCCTAGTTAGAATGTTAAAATTTTTTGAATGTTGAAGCGTTTGAATTTCCAATTTTGGTTTGGAACTTGGGAAAGTGTTAGTTTGAAAGTCCAGGATGAGTCATAGAATAGAATAGAATGGACTTTATTGTTATTATATTTGCATATAACAAGATTAGGGATGTCCCGATCCGATATTTGGATCGGATCGGCTGCCGATATTTGCCAAAAATTGCGTATCGGCAAGGCATGGGAAAATGCCGATCCAGATCCAGTTTAAAAAACACACCGATTTAAATAATACATTCCACTTTTCTGCTGCTCCCTAATTTCCGTTCCGCATTTTCCAGCACACCTTCAACACATCCACGGGTCTATGGATTCCCACGCAGTTGCTTTTAGCTGCTGGCATTACACGACAGGCTCTTCTCACTCTTTCCTGTGTCTCCCTCTCACAGACAGCGAGCGCACCTTCTTACACACGTCACATACTGTCACGTCATACGTCACATACGTATACGTCCTCCCCGAGCAGAGAGGTAGCAGCATGGCTAACGTTAGCTGTGATGCTAGCGCAGCCGTGCGAGCAACGCTCCCTCTAAGGTGCGCGCTTGTGCAATTGCGCACTGTTTAAGCGTCCTCTGCGCATAGCAATTATATGCCACGCACAAAATCAAATAAAAAAATAAGCGCATAACAATTTTCGACACACGGACAAGACAGAGAAAACAGTTTTCGTCATCATTGTTCAAATATTGTGACGTCTGTCGAGACGCTTATCTCCATTCGGTGCCACACGTCCCACACCATCAAAATGCTGAGGCAAAAATGTCCACATCAACACCGTATGAAAAAATCAGTGATTTTTTTTAGTTTTGATTTCCTTCTCTGCATGAAAGTTTAAAAGTAGCATATATTAATGCAGTATGAAGAAGAATGTTTTAATGTAGACATGCAAGCCTTGAAAGAACATTTTGAAAATCAAGACTACATTTCCTGCAAATGGGTGCATTTCTACCCTATATTTTAACTTTAGATTTATTCTCATATCAAACTCTTTTGGCTGTCTTTTTGACACTTACATCCACACCCTGGATTATAAATAATGTCAATAATTCAATGTGATTATCTTGTGTGATGACTGTATTATGATGATAGTATATATCTGATAGTATATATCTGTATCATGAATCAATTTAAGTGGAGCCCGACTTAAACAAGTTGAAAAACTTATTGGGGTGTTACCATTTAGTGGTCAATTGTACGGAATATGTACCTCACTGTGCAACCTACTAATAAAAGTCTCAATCAATCAATCAAAACACATAGAATCATCATACTGCTGTGATTATATGCATCAAGTGTTCATTCAAGGCTAAGGCAAAATATGGAGATATATATTGTGTATCGCAATATGTCCTTAAAATATCGCAATATTAAAAAAAGGCCATATCGCCCAGCCCTAGTTTCAATGATGCCATTTCTGTTTGTCATGTATCATTTTGTCTATTTTGTGTTTATCCTTGAATAAACAGGTCAGTTTCTTGTTACCAACCATTGTGTATTATTCAAACTCCCCTAATTCAGCTGGCTAGTTGTTATCAAGAGTACTAAAACCCTTTTCAACATGATTCTGACAACTAAGTAGGCTAAATAACTTTAAACTTTAATACATGCTTGGATAGGCCAGTATCGGTATCGGTCAGTATCGGATCGGAAATGCAAAAACAATATCGGTATTGGATCGGAAGTGCAAAAACCTGGATCGGGACATCCCTAAACGAGATTAAGGACTCCAACTTAAGGTGCGGTAGTGGAAACAAATATGGAATACAAATAAAACCTGGAATCTGGGAATTTTTGGAATTTTTCAAGGGAAAGCCCGCGATTCCCGAACAGGCTGAACAGTTTGAAGTTGGAACGGTTTGAATCGGATGAAAAATGTGGAAGGTAGAGCGCGCCAAAATCTGGAGAAGAAGAAGAAGATGAATAAATAGATGAATTTTGGTGTAGAAAAGCATATGTGTGAATGTTTTGGAGCATTCACACAATAAGGAATCTGGCCTGCAGGGAGATGTCAATTGATTTTAAAGGTAAACTCATATGTTGCTGCTTTGTAGTCATATTGTAGACCAGTGTTTTTCAACCACTGCAGGGAAAAATGAACAAAAGGCAAGTCCCGCTAGGAAAAGGCACTGAAGCATAGGGATGGCTATGCAAAACAAAAGTAAAACTGAACTAGCTACAAAGTCAACAAAAACAGAATGCTGGACGACAGCAAAAACTTAGATAGAGTACGCACAACTTAAAATAGTCTTGATTGCGAAAACAAAGCAGGTGCGGGCAATAGCACTCAAAGGAAGGCGTGAAGCTGCTACAGGAGAACACCAACAAAACAGGAAGGGTCGCCAAAATAACAGCGCAATTGCACTACACACAGGAAACAACAACAACCAACTAAAAATAAGGCACAACAACCTGGTGGAGTTTCATTTTTTAACCTTTTCTGCTGGTGGTGTGCCTCCCGTATTTTTTTTTTATGAAAAAAATGTGCCTTGGCTCAAAAAAAGGTTGAACAACACTGTTGTAGACAACATGAGTAACTATGGCCTATGACCAATGATCATGCTTCGACAGAAACAAGTTGCAGCATTTACATATATGACCCAATGCAAACAACCTTCTCTAGTCATGGTGCAAAAAAAAAAAAAAAAAACTGACAAAAAATGCCAACAGGCATGGTCACACATAACACAATTCAACACAATTTGTGGATATTATAAAAAAAATGGCCATGCACCATAAACACTATTCAAAATTACACCCATTTAAACATTTCAACACATTTGGCTTATTTTAGCTGCTTGATTTTTCTGAATGATTACAAAACGTTAAAGAGGTTGTGTTTTTCGAATAAATGACATATTATTATACAAACCCCGTTTCCATATGAGTTGGGAAATGGTGTTAGATGTAAATATAAACGGAATACAATGATTTGCAAATCCTTTTCAAGCCATATTCAGTTGAATATGCTACAAAGACAACATATTTGATGTTCAAACTCATAAACATTTTTTTTTTTTTTTTTGCAAATAATCATTAACTTTAGAATTTGATGCCAGCAACACGTGACAAAGAAGTTGGGAAAGGTGGCAATAAATACTGATAAAGTTGAGGAATGCTCATCAAACACTTATTTGGAACATCCCACAGGTGTGCAGGCTAATTGGGAACAGGTGGGTGCCATGATTGGGTATAAAAGTAGATTCCATGAAATGCTCAGTCATTCACAAACAAGGATGGGGCGAGGGTCACCACTTTGTCAACAAATGCGTGAGCAAATTGTTGAACAGTTTAAGAAAAACCTTTCTCAAGCAGCTATTGCAAGGAATTTAGGGATTTCACCATCTACGCTCCGTAATAGCATCAAAGGGTTCAGAGAATCTGGAGAAATCACTGCACGTAAGCAGCTAAGCCCGTGACCTTCCATCCCTCAGGCTGTACTGCATCAACAAGCGACATCAGTGTGTAAAGGATATCACCACATGGGCTCAGGAACACTTTAGAAACCCACTGTCAGTAACTACAGTTGGTTGCTACATCTGTAAGTGCAAGTTAAAACTCTCCTATGCAAGGCGAAAAACCGTTTATCAACAACACCCAGAAACGCCGTGGGCTTCGCTGGGCCTGAGCTCATCTAAGATGGACTGATACAAAGTGGAAAAGTGTTCTGTGGTCTGACGAGTCCACATTTCAAATTGCTTTTGGAAACTGTGGACGTCGTGTCCTCCGGACCAAAGAGGAAAAGAACCATCCGGATTGTTCTAGGCGCAAAGTTGAACAGCCAGCATGTGTGATGGTATGGGGGTGTATTAGTGCCCAAGACATGGGTAACTTACACATCTGTGAAGGCACCATTAATGTTGAAAGGTACGTACAGGTTTTGGAGCAACATATGTTGCCATCCAAGCAACGTTACCATGGACGCCCCTGCTTATTTCAGCAAGACAATGCCAAGCCACGTGTTACATCAACGTGGCTTCATAGTAAAAGAGGGCGGGTACTAGACTGGCCTGCCTGTAGTCCAGACATTGAAAATGTGTGGCGCATTATGAAGCCTAAAATAGCACAAGGGAGACCCCCGGACTGTTGAACAACTTAAGCTGTACATCAAGCAAGAATGGGAAAGAATTCCACTTCAAAAATGTGTCTCCTCAGTTCAATCAATCAATCAATCAATCTTTATTTATATAGCCCTAAATCACAAGTGTCTCAAAGGGCTGCACAAGCCACAACGACATCCTCGGTACAAAGCCCACATACGGGCAAGGAAAAACTCACCCCAGTGGGACGTCGATGTGAATGACTATGAGAAACCTTGGAGAGGACCGCATATGTGGGTAACCCCCCCCCCCCTCTAGGGGAGACCGAAAGCAATGGATGTCGAGTGGGTCCGACATAATATTGTGAGAGTCCAGTCCATAGTGGATCCAACATAATAGTAAGAGTCCAGTCCATAGTGGGGCCAGCAGGACACCATCCCGAGCGGAGACGGGTCAGCAGCGTAGAGATGTTCCCAGCCGATGCACAGGCGAGCGGTCCACCCCGGGTCCCGACTCTGGACAGCCAGCACTTCATCCATGGCCACCGGACCTGTGCCCCCCCCCCCCCTCAAGGAAAAGGGGAGCAGAGGAGAAAAGAAAAGAAACGGCAGATCAACTGGTCTAACAGGGGGGCTATTTAAAGGCTAGAGTATACAAATGAGTTTTAAGATGGGACTTAAATGTTTACTGAGTGTTGTTAAAAGGAAAGGCCATGTAACACAGCGGTGAACATGCCCTTTCCCAACTATGTTGGCACGTGTTGCAGCCATGAAATTCTAAGTTAATTATTATTAGCAAAAAAAAAATTAAGTTTATGAGTTTGAACATCAAATATGTTGTCTTTGTAGCATATTCAACTGAATATGGGTTGAAAATGATTTGCAAATCATTGTATTCCGTTTATATTTACATCTAACACAATTTCCCAACTCATATGGAAACGGGGTTTGTATATTACATTTTTTTTTAGCCCAATGCGGCCCCCAGGGCAACAAGTTTGGATCGCCCTGCTTTGGGGTCTTTGACGCAGGCCTTTTGTGGCCGTTTGGAAGCGATTGCAATAGTCTCTAGATCATGACCTGCCTGCCTACATGCCTCCACCGCCTTGCACTTAAATGCTTTTAAAACCAGCACATTTTACTCCCGACACCCATCCACGTCACTTATTCTAGCGGAAAGAAAGAAGCTGCCATTGGTGCACCCACGCAGCTTTAATCACTTTGTAAAGAGTGTGTGAGGGTGGGGGTCTTCTGATTCAGTCTTTACAGTTTTAGTCTACCTTACCCCACTTCCGCAAATCAAACCTTTTCACCGTGTGTGTTCTCGTCACAATCTTGAATGGTGGTCTTTGCCCGGTAATTATTACTTCTCAAGAGACTGAGTGGGCAGAAGAAGAATGGCTCCCGAGTTCTCTCTAATGACCTCTTTTTAGCTGGCTAGGATTTGATTTACTAGGAAGTAAGTTGTCGCCTAGCACAATGTATTTGCTAGTACAGTCGAACCTCCATTTACAAACTTTTTACTTTTACTACAGCATTTTAAAGATGATAAAAACACTTAGAAAATGCGGCTAATGGGAGTCACCGTTTTAGCCTTCAAAGTCCTCCGTCAACGTTGTATATACTAACTTAATAATAACTTCTGACAACAAATGTGTGTTCTTACTTCCGAAAACAAAGACGTGTGTGTGCTCCAATCATGGAAGAATCGATAACAGACAACGAAGACGACGATTTTTGCACAAATAAGGATTCACTCATATTTTTGAAGCTGAATATACTGAGGATGCTGTTTATAGAAGTGAGCACAAAGGAAGGATGAGACTTTGGAGCAGAGGGAAGCCGAGAGAGTGAGGTAGAAGTGACGACGCTATAGATGTGAAATTTGAAGCCAAGCTATTTCGACATAGATAGAGTGCTTTCCCAAATAAACCGGAAAAAATACAGAGGTAGCTGAACTTATGAGTACCTTAATTTGAGTATTTTTAATATGAGCTGTCTCTTGACTTTTTGTTATGCTAGGATTTGATTCACTAGGAAGTAAGTTGTCCCCTAGCCCAATGTGTTTATTGGCAGTGTTTTCTAGTACAGCGGAACTTCGATTTACGAACGTAATCCTTTTTTCCCCTCAAAGGGGAACTGCACTTTTTTCAGAATTTCACCAATCGTTCACAATCATTATGAGAGACAAGAACACACATCTTTTTCTTTTTTTTGTAGTATTTTAAAGATAAAAATGCTGGGAAAATACGGCTAATGGGAGTCACCGTTTTAGCCTTCAAAGCCCTCCATCAACGTTGTATATACTAACTTAATAATAACTTCTGACAACAAATGTGTGTTCTTACTTCCGAAAACAAAGACGTGTGTGTGCTCCAATCATGGAAGAATCGATAACAGACAACGAAGATGACGATTTTTGCACAAATAAGGATTCACTCATATTTTTGAAGCTGAATATACTGAGGATGCTGTTTATAGAAGTGAGCACAAAGGAAGGATGAGACTTTGGAGCAGAGGGAAGCCGAGAGAGTGAGGTAGAAGTGACGAGATGTGAAATTTTTCGACATAGATAGAGTGCTTTCCAAAATAAACCGGAAAAAATACAGAGGTAATTAAACTTATGAGTACCTCAATTTGAGTATTTTTAATATGAGCTGTCCCCTAGCCCAATGTATTTATTGGCAGTGTTTTCTAGTACAGTGGAACCTCGATTTATGAACTTAGTCCTTTTTTCCCCTCAAAGGGGAACTGCACTTTTTTCAGAATTTAGCCAATCGTTCACAATCATTATGAGAGACAAGAACATACATCTTTTTTTTTATTTTTTTAGTATTTTAAAGATAAAAATGCTTGGAAAATACGGCTAATGGGAGTCACCGTTTTATCCTTCAAAGCCCTCTAAAACAACTTCAAAATGTTTTATATACACACTGCAAGTATATATATTATGTAGTAACTGACACGTTCATAACAATATGTGATATGTACAATAATTACCGTATTTTGGTCATTTTAAAATACGTCAATACGTGACTGATTACTTCAGCGCATTGATTTCTGTTTCCATAGCAGCGCACGTCCAACTTCTGACAACAAATGTGTGTTCCTACTTCCGGCAACAAAGACGTGTGTGTGTTCTAATCATGGCAGAATCGATAACAGACAACAAAGACAATTATTTTTGCACAAATGAGGATTCACTTATATTTTTGAGGCTGAATATACTGAGGATGAACAGCTGTTTATTGAACTGAGCACGAAGGAAGGGTGAGCCTTTGGAGCAGAAGGAAGCCGAGAGAGTGAGGTAGAAGTGACAACGCTGTAGAAGTGGAATTTGAAGCCAATCTATTTTAATAGAGTGCTTACCCAAATAAACCGGAAAAAATACAGAGGTAACTCAACTTCCGAGTACCTCAATTCATGAGTATTTTTAATATGAGCTGTCCCTCGGCTTTTTGTTATCCTTTTAGTTGTGAGCATTAATTTGAGTTATTTTCCTCATTGGTCCGGAGGACACAAGGTCTACATTATCCAAAAAACAATTTGAAATGTGGACTCTTTCTGTGTGGAGTTTGCATGTTCTCCCCGTGACTGCGTGGGTTCCCTCTGGGTACTCCGGCTTCCTCCCACCTCCAAAGACATGCACCTGGGGATAGGCCCCTCCCACCTCCAAGGACATGCCCCTGGGGATAGGCCCCTCCCACCTCCAAAAACATGCACCTGGGGATAGGTTGATTGGCAACACTAAATTGGCCCTAGTGTGTGAATGTGAGTGTGAATGTTGTCTGTCTATCTGTGTTGACCCTGCGATGAGGTGGCGACTTGTCCAGGGTGTACCCCGCCTTCCGCCCGCTTGTAGTTGAGATAGGCTCCAGCGCCCCCCCGCGACCCCAAAGGGAATAAGCGGTAGAAAACATGGATGGATGGATGGATGGACTCGTCAGACCACAGAACACTTTTCCACTTTGCATCAGTCCATCTTAGATGAGCTCGGGCCCAGCGAAGCGTTTCTGGGTGTTGTTGATAAAAGGCTTTGGCTTTGCATAGTAGAGTTTTAACTTGCACTTACAGATGTAGCGACCAACTGTAGTTACTGACAGTG
Source organism: Nerophis lumbriciformis (assembly GCF_033978685.3). Taxonomy (NCBI): domain Eukaryota; kingdom Metazoa; phylum Chordata; class Actinopteri; order Syngnathiformes; family Syngnathidae; genus Nerophis; species Nerophis lumbriciformis. Next base: position 19,480,930 of record NC_084586.2, on the reverse strand, counting down.
GTTTTCTGAAGTGTTCCTGAGCCCATGTGGTGATATCCTTTACACACTGCCTAAAGCTTTTTTTGGGGGGGGGGAAACAAACACTACACCTATGCAGAACTTGGAAAGATGCAGAACTATTTCCACAGAGAGGAAACGTCGCCATGCTTCCGCCTCTCAGAAGTCATTTGTGTCGTCGACGCGAGACGGGTGGTTGACAGCTCTTTTCTGCGGGCCATTAAGGTTCCCCCCCCCCCCCCCCCCCCCCCTGGTGGCCATGGTGACGGGAACCAGAGAACATGAAGGAAGAGGAGGACGCACCATGTTCTGTCGTAGGCTCCATAAAACATGAAACTCATGGATAAATGATTCGCTCCCTCAGCTTTTTTCGGCTGCTCCCTCGCATTTGGAGGGTTGTGTCTGGAGACGGTCTACTGAAAAGGGGATCCACGGGTGGAATTTCTTACTCCAACCTCAATATTTCTAGGCAGGAATTAAACAGTCTGGATTTTTTTTGCTCAGTGTAAGCACATTCTTTTTTTCCCTTTTCTTGTTTGTTTCTAGAAGGAGGTGTCCATGAGGCCTTATTTAGTATTTCCAATCTCCTTACAGCGAGGCACAGCTGCGTACTAAAAACCTCAACACTCGCATTCCCTCAAAAGTTGCCTTTTCTCAGCTGCACCCGGGACCGTTGAAAGGATTTCAAACGACACGTCACTTACACCTGCGCGGTTATTTGGGGGAAAGTCGCCGGCGGTGGTTTAAGTTTATTTCTATTAAACATACAAACCCCGTTTCCATATGAGTTGGGAAATTGTGTTGGATGTAAATATAAACGGAATACAATGATTCGAGGAACAGTGTGGTTTTCGTCCTGGTCGTGGAACTGTGGACCAGCTCTATACTCTCGGCAGGGTCCTTGAGGGTGCTTGGGAGTTTGCCCAACCAGTCTACATGTGCTTTGTGGACTTGGAGAAGGCATTCGACCGTGTCCCTCGGGAAGTCCTGTGGGGAGTGCTCAGAGAGTATGGGGTTTCGGACTGTCTGATTGTGGCGGTCCGCTCCCTGTATGATCAGTGTCAGAGCTTGGTTCGCATTGCCGGCAGTAAGTCGGACACGTTTCCGGTGAGGGTTGGACTCCGCCAAGGCTGCCCTTTGTCACCGATTCTGTTCATAACTTTTATGGACAGAATTTCTAGGCGCAGTCAAGGCGTTGAGGGGATTCGGTTTGGTGGCTGCAGGATTAGGTCTCTGCTTTTTGCAGATGATGTGGTCCTGATGGCTTCATCTGGCCAGGATCTTCAGCTCTCACTGGATCGGTTCGCAGCTGAGTGTGAAGCGACTGGGATGAGAATCAGCACCTCCAAGTCCGAGTCCATGGTTCTCGCCCGGAAAAGGGTGGAGTGCCATCTCCGGGTTGGGGAGGAGATCTTGCCCCAAGTGGAGGAGTTCAAGTACCTCGGAGTCTTGTTCACGAGTGAGGGAAGAGTGGATGGTGAGATCGACAGGCGGATCGGTGCGGCGTCTTCAGTAATGCGGACGCTGTATCGATCCGTTGTGGTGAAGAAGGAGCTGAGCCAGAAGGCAAAGCTCTCAATTTACCGGTCGATCTACGTTCCCATCCTCACCTATGGTCATGAGCTTTGGGTTATGACCGAAAGGACAAGATCACGGGTACAAGCGGCCGAAATGAGTTTCCTCCGCCGGGTGGCGGGGCTCTCCCTTAGAGATAGGGTGAGAAGCTCTGTCATCCGGGGGGAGCTCAAAGTAAAGCCGCTGCTCCTCCGCATCGAGAGGAGCCAGATGAGGTGGTTCGGGCATCTGGTCAGGATGCCACCCGAGCGCCTCCCTAAGGAGGTGTTTAGGGCATGTCCGACCGGTAGGAGGCCACGAGGAAGACCCAGGACACGTTGGGAAGACTATGTCTCCCGGCTGGCCTGGGAACGCCTCGGGATCCCCCGGGAGGAGCTGGACGAAGTGGCTGGGGAGAGGGAAGTCTGGGTTTCCCTGCTTAGGCTGCTGCCCCCGCGACCCGACCTCGGATAAGCGGAAGAAGATGGATGGATGGATGGACAATGATTCGCAAATCATTTTCAAGCCATGTTCAATTGAATGCACAACATATTTGATATTCAAACTCCATCCATCCATCCATCTTCTTCCGCTTATCCGAGGTCGGGTCGCGGGGGCAGCAGCCTAAGCAGGGAAGCCCAGACTTTCCTCTCCCCAGCCACTTCGTCCAGCTCCTCCCGGGGGATCCCGAGGCGTTCCCAGGCCAGCCGGGAGACATAGTCTTCCCAACGTGTCCTGGGTCTTCCCCGTGGCCTCCTACCGGTCGGACGTGCCCGAAACACCTCCCGAGGGAGGCGTTCGGGTGGCATCCTGACCAGATGCCCGAACCACCTCATCTGGCTCCTCTCGATATGGAGGAGCAGCGGCTTTACTTTGAACTTCCCCCCGATGACAGAGCTTCTCACCCTATCTCTAAGGGAGAGCCCCGCCACCCGGCGGAGGAAACTCATTTCGGCCGCTTGTACCCGTGATCTTGTCCTTTCGGTCATGACCCAAAGCTCATGACCATAGGTGAGGATGGGAACGTAGATCGACCGGTAAATCGAGAGCTTTGCCTTCTGGCTCAGCTCCTTCTTCACCACAACGGATCGATACAGCGTCCGCATTACTGAAGACGCCGCACCGATCCGCCTGTCGATCTCACGATCCACTCTTCCCTCACTCGTGAACAAGACTCCGAGGTACTTGAACTCCTCCACTTGGGGCAAGATCTTCTCCCCAACCCGGAGATGGCACTCCACCCTTTTCCGGGCGAGAACCATGGACTCGGATTTGGAGGTGCTGATTCCCATCCCAGTCGCTTCACACTCAGCTGCGAACCGATCCAGTGAGAGCTGAAGATCTTGGCCAGATGAAGCCATCAGGACCACATCATCCGCAAAAAGCAGAGACCTTATCCTGCACCCACCAAACCAGATACCCTCAACGCCCTGACTGCGCCTAGAAATTCTGTCCATAAAAGTTATGAACAGGTTATTCAAACTCATAAACTTTATTTATTTTTTGCAAAAAAATAATTACCGTATTTTCCGCACCATAAGGCGCCCTGGGTTAAAAGCCGCGCCTTCAATGAACGGCATATTTCAAAGCTTTGTCCACCTATAAGCCGCCCCGTGTTGTAAGCCGCATCTAACTGCGCTAAAGGAATGTCAAAAAAACAGTCAGATAGGTCAGTCAAACTTTACTAACCCAGAGCGCCTTATGGTGCGGAAAATACGGTAGATTTGCTATGCGCAGAGGACGCTTAAACAGTGCGCAACTGCACAGGCGAGCACCTTAGAGGGAGCGTTGCTCGCACGGCTGCGCTAGCATCACAGCTAACGTTAGCCATGCTGCTACCTCTCTGCTCGGGGAGGACGTATACGTATGTGACGTATGTCGTGACAGTATGTGACGTGTGTAAGAAGGTGCACTTGCTGTCTGTGAGAGGGAGACACAGAAAAGAGTGAGAAGAGCCTGTCGTGTAATGCCAGCAGCTAAAAGCAACTGCGTGAGAATTCACAGACCTGTGGATGTGTTGAAGGTGTGCTGGAAAATGCGGAACGGAAAGTACGGAGCAGCAGAAAAGTGGAATGTATTATTTAAATCGGTGCGTTCGAAAACACGGACCGGAGTTTTTTTTTAAACTGGATCTGGATCGGCATTTTCCCATGTCTTGCCGATACGCAATTTTTGGCAAATATCGGCAGCCGATCCGATCCAAATATTGGATCGGGACATCCCTACTCCTAATCGCTAAATCCCATGAAATCTTATACGTCTAGTCTCTTACGTGAATGAGATCAATAATATTATTTGATATTTTACGCTAATGTGTTCATCATTTCACACATAAGTCGCTCCTGAGTATAAGTCGGCCAAACTATGAAAAAAACTGCGACTTATAGTCAGAAAAATACGGTATATAATAGATTTAATAATAATAATAATATATTTTATTTGTAAAAAGCACTTTACATTGAGCAAACAACCTCAAAGTGCTACAGTGTATTAAAAAAAAATAAAAAGATGTTAAAATAAATAAATAAAAATAAAAACTAGAACAGCCTAATAGCCAGAACTACACAGACCGTATTTTCCGCACCATAAGGCGCCCTGGGTTAAAAGCCGCGCTTTCAATGAACGGCATATTTCAAAACTTTGTCCACCTATAAGCCGCCCGGTGTTGTAAGCCGCATCTAACTGCGCTAAAGGAATGTCAAAAAAACAGTCAGATAGGTCAGTCAAACTTTAATAATATATTAAAAACCAGCGTTCTAACAACTCTGTTCACTCCCAAAATGTACGCAAATGTGCAATCACAAACATACGTATATCAACATGGACAGAGCTGCGTGAAAAAAGCCACCCGGCCTCTTCGCGTAAACTTACCTTAACCACTCGCTCATCTTTTCTTCATCCATCCCTTCGAGTTAGCTTTTATGATGACGCCGGCTGGAAAGGTCTCTTTTGGCAAGGTCTTCCTTTTGAATATCACCATGGGTGGAAGTTTCTGGCCATTAGCATGGCAAGCTAGAACCACAGTGAAGGATGACTTCTCTTTCCCTGTGGTGCGAATATTCACCGTACGTGCTCCCGTTGTATCCACAGTGCGGTTCACAGGAATATCAGTTTGTATGCAGTGTTATTTCATTTTAATTTTCAAAAGATTTGTGTGGCTCCCATTGTCTTCTTTGATTTGTGAAACTGGTCAAAATGGCTCTTTGAGTGGTAAAGGTTGCCGACCCCTGTATTAGTTGATAAAAATTTTTTAAAAAAGACATACTGTACATCAAAATGCCAAATATCGGCGCGGTAATGGGTGGATCTTGAGTTAGAATAGTGTATCTAAAGCGCAGTAAGGCAGCAATGGGAAGATGGTTGTGTTTTTTAGGGAGTTAAAAACCTACTCCTCTGTCTTTGCTGCTCTGTTCTGGCAACTTCAAGGGCAACAAAGTACCGTATATGCCGCGCCTTCAATGAACGGCATATTTCAAAACTTTGTCCACCTATAAGCCGCCCCGTGTTATAAGCCGCATCTAACTGCGCTAAAGGAATGTCAAAAAAACAGTCAGATAGGTCAGTCAAACTTTAATAATATATTAAAAACCAGCGTGATGTGGGCGCGCATGGAGTCGTATATCAACATGGACGGAGCTGCGTGAAAAAAGCCACCCGGCCTCTTCGCGTAAACTTAAACTTACCTTAACCACTCGCTCATCTTTTCTTCATCCATCCCTTCGAGTTAGCTTTTATGATGACGCCGGCTGGAAAGGTCTCTTTTGGCAAGGTCTTCCTTTTGAATATCACAATGGGTGGAAGTTTCTGGCCATTAGCATGGCAAGCTAGAACCACAGTGAAGGATGACTTCTCATTCCCTGTGGTGCGAATATTCACCGTACGTGCTCCCGTTGTATCCACAGTGCGGTTCACAGGAATATCAGTTGCTGTGAAATAGTAATCCGTGTGCGGATGGAGACATTGCGTCTTTTCATGAACCGGATCCCTGACGCTTAGTAGGAGCCATTTTGTGGTCTTTACAGATGTAAACACACAAAGGAAATGAAACGTACGGTGATATCCGCGCGCTTTTTCTTCTTCTACGCGGGCGGGTGGTTGCTTACAGTAGAAGAAGAAGCGCTTCCTGTTCTATGGGGGCGGGTGCTTACCTTGGCGGTTGCTTGCGTAGAAGAAGAAGCGCTTCCTGTTCTACCGTGAAAAAAGATGGCGGCTGTTTACCGAAGTTGCGAGATCGAAACTTTATGAAAATGAATCTTAATATTTATCCATATATAAAGCGCACCGGGTTAAAAGCCGCACTGTCAGCTTTTGAGAAAATTTGTGGTTTTTAGGTGCGGCTAATAGTGCGGAAAATACGGTAACTTAGAATTTCATGGCTGCAACACGTGCCAAAGTAGTTGGGAAAGGGCATGCTCACCACTGTGTTACATGGCCTTTCCTTTTAACAACACTCAGTAAACATTTGGGAACTGAGGAGACACATTTTTTGAAGCTTCTCAGGTGGAATTCTTTCCCATTCTTGCTTGATGTACAGCTTAAGTTGTTCAACAGTCCGGGGGTCTCCCTTGTGCTATTTTAGGCTTCATAATGCACCACACATTTTCAATGTCTGGACTACAGGCAGGCCAGTCTAGTACCCGCCCTCTTTTACTATGAAGCCACGTTGATGTAACACGTGGCTTGGCATTGTCTTGCTGAAATAAGCAGGGGCGTCCATGGCAACGTTGCTTGGATGGCAATATATGTTGCTCCAAAACCTGTATGTACCTTTCAACATTAATGGTGCCTTCACAGATGTGTAAGTTACCCATGTCTTGGGCACTAATACACCCCCATACCATCACACATGCTGGCTTTTGAACTTTGCGCCTATCACAATCCGGATGGTTCTTTTCCTCTTTGGTCCAGAGGACACGACGTCCACAGATTCCAAAAACAATTTGAAATGTGGACTTGTCAGACCATGGAGCACTTTTCCACTTTGTATCAGTCCATCTTAGATGAGCTCGGACCCAGCGAAGCCGACGGCGTTTCTGGGTGTTGTTGATAAACGGTTTTCGCCTTGCATAGGAGAGTTTTAACTTGCACTTACAGATGTAGCGACCAACTGTAGTTACTGACAGTGGGTTTCTGAAGTGTTCCTGAGCCCATGTGGTGATATCCTTTACACACTGATGTCGCTCGTTGATGCAGTACAGCCTGAGGGATGGAAGGTCACGGGCTTAGCTGCTTACGTGCAGTGATTTCTCCAGATTCTCTGAACCCTTTGATGATATTACGGAGCGTAGATGGTGAAATCCCTAAATTCCTTGCAATAGCTGGTTGAGAAAGGTTTTTCTTAAACCGTTCAACAATTTGCTCACGCATTTGTTGACAAAGTGGTGACCCTTGCCCCGTCCTTGTTTGTGAATGACTGAGCATTTCATTGAAGAAGCTTTTATACCCAATCATGGCACCCACCTGTTCCCAATTAGCCTGTTCACCTGTGGGATGTTCCAAATAAGTGTTTGATGAGCATTCCTCAACTTTATCAGTATTTATTGCCACCGTTCCCAACTTCTTTGTCACATGTTGCTGCCATCAAATTCTAAAGTTAATGATTATTTGCGAAAATTTAAACATCAAATATGTTGTCTTTGTAGCATATTCAACTGAATATGGCTTGAAAAGGATTTGCAAATCATTGTATTCCGTTTATATTTACATCTAACACCATTTCCCAACTCATATGGAAACGGGGTTTGTACAAGCGAGGTATCTACTCACTCTGTTCTACCACTAATGCTCATCACGCCCTGCGTACAAATGCTCTTTATTAGCAAAAAAACGTGAGGCAAAGAATGGGCCAGGCCTGCGAGGCGAAGGAATTTGCTCTGTTGGCACCGTGGATGTGTTTGGACTGGAGTGGGAATGTGAATATGTCAGCGGCAGCAGTATGGAGCTCCGCCGCAAATAACGCCAAACCACGTTCCTCAAATCCAGATGAAATCACGAGACATTCCACTAGAGGATTCGGCCGAGCCGTCCAAGGAGCCTGTGAGGGTGCTTGCGTGTGTTTTGACTGACTATCAAAGTTATGATTTAGGAACTGTCGTCGGCGTAATCGCCGCGGCATGCAATGAAGCTGCTTTCGCTTCGCCACGGTCAGAGGTGGGTAGAGTAGCCAGAAATTGTACTCAAGTAAGAGTACTGTTACTTTAGAGATTTATTACTCAAGTAAAAGTAAGGAGTAGTCACCCAAATATTTACTTGAGTAAAAGCAAAAAGTATGTTGTGAAAAAACTACTCAAGTACTGAGTAACTGATGAGTAACATACACACACATATCATATATATACAGGTAAAAGCCAGTAAATTAGAATATTTTGAAAAACTTGATTTATTTCAGTAATTGCATTCAAAAGGTGTAACTTGTACATTATATTTATTCATTGCACACAGACTGATGCATTCAAATGTTTATTTCATTTAATTTTGATGATTTGAAGTGGCAACAAATGAAAATCCAAAATTCCGTGTGTCACAAAATTACAATATTACTTAAGGCTAATACAAAAAAGGGATTTTTAGAAATGTCGGCCAACTGAAAAGTATGAAAATGAAAAATATGAGCATGTACAATACTCAATACTTGGTTGGAGCTCCTTTTGCCTCAATTACTGCGTTAATGCGGCGTGGCATGGAGTCGATGAGTTTCTGGCACTGCTCAGGTGTTATGAGAGCCCAGGTTGCTCTGATAGTGGCCTTCAACTCTTCTGCGTTTTTGGGTCTGGCATTCTGCATCTTCCTTTTCACAATACCCCACAGATTTTCTATGGGGCTAAGGTCAGGGGAGTTGGCGGGCCAATTTAGAACAGAAATACCATGGTCCGTAAACCAGGCACGGGTAGATTTTGCGCTGTGTGCAGGCGCCAAGTCCTGTTGGAACTTGAAATCTCCATCTCCATAGAGCAGGTCAGCAGCAGGAAGCATGAAGTGCTCTAAAACTTGCTGGTAGACGGCTGCGTTGACCCTGGATCTCAGGAAACAGAGTGGACCGACACCAGCAGATGACATGGCACCCCAAACCATCACTGATGGTGGAAACTTTACACTAGACTTCAGGCAACGTGGATCCTGTGCCTCTCCTGTCTTCCTCCAGACTCTGGGACCTCGATTTCCAAAGGAAATGCAAAATTTGCTTTCATCAGAAAACATGACTTTGGACCACTCAGCAGCAGTCCAGCTGGTGTCGGTCCACTCTGTTTCGGCTGTTTACCGAAGTTGCGAGATTGAAACTTTATGAAAATGAATCTTAATATTTATCCATATATAAAGCGCACCGGGTTATAAGGCGCACTGTCAGCTTTTGAGAAAATTTGTGGTTTTTAGGTGCGCCTTATAGTGCGGAAAATACGGTAATCATTTTGCGTCGGGGGGGACCCTGAACCCCCCACCAGGACTTTGTCCTGGACCTACCGGGGCCTGCGGCCCCTGGACTCTGGCTACTAGGTTTTTCTGATTTCAAAAGTTGGCAGGTATGCTATAGTCATTAACGTGACAATTGGAGGTTACCAGATGTACTAAACCCCAAAAGCAGTGAAGTTGTCACGTTGTGTAAATGGTCAATAAAAAGAGAATACAACAAATCCTTTTCAACTTATATTCAATTGAATAGACTGCAAAGACAAGAGATTTTTTAGATATGTTCACACTGAGAAACTTCTTTTTTTTTGTTGCAAATAATCATTAATTTAATTTAATGACCGCAACACATTTTTTTTTAAAGTTGTCACAGGGGCATTTTTACCACTGTGTTACATGGCCTTTCCTTTTAACAACACTCAGTAAATGTTTGGGAACTGAGGAGACACATTTTTGAAGCTGAAGAGCTTCAAAAATGGGTCTCCTTGTGCTATTTTAGGCTTCATAATGCGCCACACATTTTCAATGGGAGACAGGTCTGGACTACAGGCAGGCCAGTCTAGTACCCGCACTCTTTTACTATGAACACGCGGCTTGGCTTTGTCTTGCTGAAATAAGCAGGGGCGTCCATGATAATGTTGCTGGGATGGCAACATATGTTGCTCCAAAAGCTGTATGTACCTTTCAGCATTAATGGTGCCTTCACAGATGTGTAAGTTACCCATGTGTTGGCCACTAATACACCCCCATACCATCACACATGCTGCCTTTTACACTTTGACCCTAGAACAGTCCGGATGGTCTCATTTCCTCTTTGGTCCAGAGGACACAACGTTCACAGTTTCCAAAAACAATTTGAAATGTGGACTCATCATACCACAGAACACTTTTCCACTTTGCATCAGTCCATCTTAGATGAGCCCGGGCCCCAGCGAAGCGTTTCTGGGTGTTGTTGATAAATGGCTTTGGCTTTGCATAGTAGAGTTTTAACTTGCACTTACAGATGTAACGACCGACTGTAGTTACTGACAGTGGTTTTTCTGAAGTGTTCCTGACCCCGTGTGGTGATATCCTTTACACACTGATGTCGCTTTTTGATGCAGTACCGCCTGAGGGATCCAAGGTCTGTAATATCATGGCTTACGTGCAGTGATTTCTCCAGATCCTCTGAACCTTTTGGTGATATTACGGAGCGTAGATGGTGAAATCCCTAAATTATTTGCCATAGCTCGTTGAAAAAATGTTGTTCTTAAACAATTTGCTCAGGCATTTGTTGACAAAGTGGTGACCCTCGCCCCGTCCTTGTTTGTGAATAATAATAATAACTGTGATTTATATAGCGCTTTTCTAAGTACCCAAAGTCGCTTTACATGTAGAACCCATCATTCATTCACACCTGGTGGTGGTAAGCTACTTTCATAGCCACAGCTGCCCTGGGGTAGACTGACGGAAGCGTGGCTGCAATTTGCGCCAACGGCCCCTCCGACCACCACCTATCATTCATCATTCAATTCACCGGTGTGAGTGGCACCGGGGGCAAAGGGTGAAGTGTCCCGCCCAAGGACACAACGGCAGCGATTTTTTGGATGGTAAGAGGCGGGGAGCGAACCTGCAACCCTCAGGTTTCTGGCACGGTTGCTCTACCCACTACGCCATGCCGCCCCTAAATGAATGACTGAGCATTTCATGGACGCTGCTTTTATACCCAATCATGGCACCCACCTGTTCCCAATTAGCCTGTTCACCTGTGGGATGTTCCAAATAAGTCTTTGATGAGCATTCCTTAACTTTCTCAGTCTTTTTTGCCACTTGTGCCTGCTTCTTTGAAACTAATTGCAGGCATCAAATTCCAAATGAGCTAATATTTGCAAAAAATGACAAAGTTTACCATGAAATATCTTGTCTTTGCAGTCTATTCAATTGAATATAAGTTGAAAAGGATTTGTTGTTACCGGGGGTGGATGAGATCCGCCCGGAGTGCCTTAAGGCTCTGGATGCTGTGGGGCTGTCTTGGTTGACAAGACTCTGCAGCATCGCGTGGACATCGGGGGCGGTACCACTGGATTGGCAGACCGGGGTGGTGGTTCCTCTCTTTAAGAAGGGGAACCGGAGGGTGTGTTCTAACTATCGTGGGATCACACTCCTCAGCCTTCCCGGTAAGGTCTATTCAGGTGTACTGGAGAGGAGGCTACGCCGGATAGTCCAACCTCGGATTCAGGAGGAACAGTGTGGTTTTCGTCCTGGTCGTGGAACTGTGGACCAGCTCTATACTCTCGGCAGGGTCCTTGAGGGTGCATGGGAGTTTGCCCAACCAGTCTACATGTGTTTTGTGGACTTGGAGAAGGCATTCGACCGTGTCCCTCGGGGAAGTCCTGTGGGGAGTGCTCAGAGAGTATGGGGTATCGGAATGTCTGATTGTGGCAGTCCGCTCCCTGTATGATCAGTGCCAGAGCCTGGTCCGCATTGCCGGTAGTAAGTCGGACACGTTTCCAGTGAGGGTTGGACTCCGCCAAGGCTGCCCTTTGTCACCGATTCTGTTCATAACCTTTATGGACAGAATTTCTAGGCGCAGTCAAGGCGTTGAGGGGATCTGGTTTGGTGGCTGCAGGATTAGGTCTCTGCTTTTTGCAGATGATGTGGTCCTGATGGCTTCATCTGGCCAGGATCTTCAGCTCTCACTGGATCGGTTCGCAGCTGAGTGTGAAGCGACTGGGATGAGAATCAGCACCTCCAAGTCCGAGTCCATGGTTCTCGCCCGGAAAAGGGTGGAGTGCCATCTCCGGGTTGGGGAGGAGATCTTGCCCCAAGTGGAGGAGTTCAAGTACCTCGGAGTCTTGTTCACGAGTGAGGGAAGAGTGGATCGTGAGATCGACAGGCGGATCGGTGCGGCGTCTTCAGTAATGCGGACGCTGTATCGATCCGTTGTGGTGAAGAAGGAGCTGAGCCGGAAGGCAAAGCTCTCAATTTACCGGTCGATCTACGTTCCCATCCTCACCTATGGTCATGAGCTTTGGGTCATGACCGAAAGGACAAGATCACGGGTACAAGCGGCCCAAATGAGTTTCCTCCGCCGGGTGGCGGGGCTCTCCCTTAGAGATAGGGTGAGAAGCTCTGCCATCCGGGGGGAGCTCAAAGTAAAGCCGCTGCTCCTCCACATTGAGAGGAGCCAGATGAGGTGGTTCGGGCATCTGGTCAGGATGCCACCCGAACGCCTCCCTAGGGAGGTGTTTAGGGCACGTCCGACCGGTAGGAGGCCGCGGGGAAGACCCAGGACACGTTGGGAAGACTATGTCTCTCGGCTGGCCTGGGAACGCCTCGGGGTCCCACAGGGAGAGCTGGACGAAGTGGCTGGGGAGAGGGAAGTCTGGGCTTCCCTGCTTAGGCTGCTGCCCCCGCGACCCGACCTCGGATAAGCGGAAGAAGATGGATGGATGGATGGAGGATTTGTTGTATTCTCTTTTTATTGACCATTTACACAACGTGACAACTTCACTGCTTTTGGGTTTGTATTCCATGCCTATCGTGATGCATATTGATATTGTTGTATCGTCCAGAGTAGTGCTGATAGAAATAGAGTCCAACCTGGGATGGCGGGACAAAAGTAATGATCAGAGGCGTGTAACTAATAGCAACATCAGCGCTCTCCTTGCCAAGCACCTCGTCTTCACAGTCTTCAGCATAGTCCAAAAATAGACCCTCATTTATTTTAAGGCTCACTCTAGAAACGTAGCTGGATGTGATTGTCTGGATGTAAAATAGTTGCTGTCAAAGCCAGTCATGATCAAATAAATAAGAATAGTCTTCTACTTTTAGCCACCTTTCCTTCAGCGCTGAAAGGCCCTTTTGAGCGCCTCCGTCCTGCGTTCTCCACAGACTAAGCCAGTGATTATCAGCGGGGCAGAGGTAACGCGGCTCGGCTCGCATTAATTGGCTGATTAACACGAGGCCGGTTAAGCACTCCAACCGTGCCGGACTCTGACCATTCATCAAGGAGCGTGCCAGCTGAAGCGCCGCCAACATCTCCGGGCATAAAAGGGACGCCGTCCTCTAAGGACCAATCGAAGCTGCCCGGGTCCATCGCAACTGGATTCTAGCGGTCTAATTCAGCGAGGACAAGGACGCCTTTGAGGGGTTTTATCGGTTTGATAGGACGGAGAATGCTGTACTCAAAACAAGCGCCTGTATCTGTGCTGAAGATAGGGACACAACACAGGAGGCAATCATTTCTTCATGCACATAATTGCACAACCTTGAAGGCGTACAATCTTATGCAAGTGTCAATTAAAGCACAGCACTATCAGTGATTGGCCAAATGATGGCACCTTTTTAATTACAGCATCCATTGTCTGCCTCGTGTTGTTCCGTCGTTACTCTCTTACATACAGTGGGGCTAAAAAGTACCGTATTTTCCGCACTATAAGGCGCACCTAAAAACCACAAATTTTCTCAAAAGCTGACAGTGCGCCTTATAACCCGGTGCGCTTTATATATGGATTAATATTACGATTCATTTTCATAAAGTTTCGATCTCGCAACTACGGTAAACAGCCGCCATCTTTTTTCCCGGTAGAACAGGAAGCGCTTCTTCTTCTACGCAAGCAACCGCCAAGGTAAGCACCCGCCCCCATAGAACAGGAAGCGCTTCTTCTTCTACTGTAAGCAACCACCCGCCCGCGTAGAAGAAGAAAAAGGGCGCGGATATCACCGTACGTTTCATTTCCTTTGTGTGTTTACATCTGTAAAGACCACAAAATGGCTCCTACTAAGCGACAGGTATCCGGTTCATGAAAAGACGCAATCTCTCCATCCGCACACGGATTGCTATTTCACAGCAACTGATATTCCTGTGAACCGCATTGTGGATACAACGGGAGCACGTACGGTGAATATTCGCACCACAGGGAATGAGAAGTCATCCTTCACTGTGGTTCTAGCTTGCCATGCTAATGGCCAGAAACTTCCACCCATGGTGATATTCAAAAGGAAGACCTTGCCAAAAGAGACCTTTCCAGCCGGCGTCATCATAAAAGCTAACTCGAAGGGATGGATGAAGAAAAGATGAGCGAGTGGTTAAGGTAAGTTTAAGTTTACGCGAAGAGGCCGGGTGGCTTTTTTCACGCAGCTCTGTCCATGTTGATATACGTATGTTTGTGATTGCACATTTGCGTACATTTTGGGAGTGAACAGAGTTGTTAGAACGCTGGTATTTAATATATTATTAAAGTTTGACTGACCTATCTGACTGTTTTTTTGACATTCCTTTAGCGCAGTTAGATGCGGCTTACAACACCGGGCGGCTTATAGGTGGACAAAGTTTTGAAATATGCCGTTCATTGAAGGCGCGGCTTTTAACCCAGGGCGCCTTATGGTGCGGAAAATACGGTAGATTTGCTATGCGCAGAGGACGCTTAAACAGTGCGCAACTGCACAGGCGAGCACCTTAGAGGGAGCGTTGCTCGCACGGCTGCGCTAGCATCACAGCTAACGTTAGCCATGCTGCTACCTCTCTGCTCGGGGAGGACGTACACGTATGTGACGTATGTCGTGACAGTATGTGACGTGTGTAAGAAGGTGCACTTGCTGTCTGTGAGAGGGAGACACAGAAAAGAGTGAGAAGAGCCTGTCGTGTAATGCCAGCAGCTAAAAGCGACTGCGTGAGAATTCACAGACCTGTGGATGTGTTGAAGGTGTGCTGGAAAATGCGGAACGGAAAGTACGGAGCAGCAGAAAAGTGGAATGTATTATTTAAATCGGTGCGTTCGAAAACACGGACCGGAGTTTTTTTTTAAACTGGATCTGGATCGGCATTTTCCCATGTCTTGCCGATACGCAATTTTTGGCAAATATCGGCAGCCGATCCGATCCAAATATTGGATCGGGACATCCCTACTCCTAATCGCTAAATCCCATGAAATCTTATACGTCTAGTCTCTTACGTGAATGAGATCAATAATATTATTTGATATTTTACGCTAATGTGTTAATCATTTCACACATAAGTCGCTCCTGAGTATAAGTCGCACCCCCGGCCAAACTATGAAAAAAACTGCGACTTATAGTCCGAAAAATACGGTATATAATAGATTTAATAATAATAATAATATATTTTATTTGTAAAAAGCACTTTACATTGAGCAAACAACCTCAAAGTGCTACAGTGTATTAAAAAAAAATAAAAAGATGTTAAAATAAATAAATAAAAATAAAAACTAGAACAGCCTAATAGCCAGAACTACACATACCGTATTTTCCGCACCATAAGGCGCCCTGGGTTAAAAGCCGCGCTTTCAATGAACGGCATATTTCAAAACTTTGTCCACCTATAAGCCG
Source organism: Nerophis lumbriciformis (assembly GCF_033978685.3). Taxonomy (NCBI): domain Eukaryota; kingdom Metazoa; phylum Chordata; class Actinopteri; order Syngnathiformes; family Syngnathidae; genus Nerophis; species Nerophis lumbriciformis. The sequence continues at coordinate 19,465,645 of NC_084586.2, read as the reverse complement.
CCCGGTGTTGTAAGCCGCATCTAACTGCGCTAAAGGAATGTCAAAAAAACAGTCAGATAGGTCAGTCAAACTTTAATAATATATTAAAAACCAGCGTTCTAACAACTCTGTTCACTCCCAAAATGTACGCAAATGTGCAATCACAAACATACGTATATCAACATGGACGGAGCTGCGTGAAAAAAGCCACCCGGCCTCTTCGCGTAAACTTAAACTTACCTTAACCACTCGCTCATCTTTTCTTCATCCATCCCTTCGAGTTAGCTTTTATGATGACGCCGGCTGGAAAGGTCTCTTTTGGCAAGGTCTTCCTTTTGAATATCACCATGGGTGGAAGTTTCTGGCCATTAGCATGGCAAGCTAGAACCACAGTGAAGGATGACTTCTCATTCCCTGTGGTGCGAATATTCACCGTACGTGCTCCCGTTGTATCCACAGTGCGGTTCACAGGAATATCAGTTGCTGTGAAATAGTAATCCGTGTGCGGATGGAGAGATTGCGTCTTTTCATGAACCGGATCCCTGACGCTTAGTAGGAGCCATTTTGTGGTCTTTACAGATGTAAACACACAAAGGAAATGAAACGTACGGTGATATCCGCGCGCTTTTTCTTCTTCTACGCGGGCGGGTGGTTGCTTACAGTAGAAGAAGAAGCGCTTCCTGTTCTATGGGGGCGGGTGCTTACCTTGGCGGTTGCTTGCGTAGAAGAAGAAGCGCTTCCTGTTCTACCGGGAAAAAAGATGGCGGCTGTTTACCGAAGTTGCGAGATCGAAACTTTATGAAAATGAATCGTAATATTAATCCATATATAAAGCGCACCGGGTTAAAAGCCGCACTGTCAGCTTTTGAGTAAATTTGTGGTTTTTAGGTGCGGCTAATAGTGCGGAAAATACGGTAAATCTAAAAAAAAAGGCTTTTTTAAAAAGAGTGCCTTTATTGTTACATATTGTTGTTCCTAATTCGCCCACACAAAAAGCAAAGGTAAGTTGTGATTAGACAGTTGACATGTGTGTTTGAGCGCCGCTCACAGGTATATGGATGTGTAAGAAAGTTGCAGACATGGGAGAAAGTTGCAGGGATTGGCAACATCGCAAATTCCTGGAGGGGCCTTCAAACAGCCGGTTCAAATCCGCCTTGAAACAACTGCGCGCTGTGACGGGTGTGTGTTTAGTTTCTCCTGGGAACACCGCCTCGGCCCGCCAGAACCGTTGAAGCGCCTTCTGACGGGAGCTTAATCGACGTAAATCTCTGGCTGCTTGTTTGTCAGGTGGCTGATCAGAGGAACTTGACAGTCGTGTTGAGGTGGAGTGGGTCTGGCTGGTGGGAGGTGTGCAAACAGGTGACGTCCTGACAAGTGGCGACACGGTCTCATTGTCCCGTTTAGACCCGAACACCTGGGCTGCCTTCAAACGACTGGAAAGAGATGTGATGTTTGGACCAGCTGATTTTTTTGTTTGCTAAAGCCTTCCAGCTTTTAATGTACACACACACACAATTACACTAGAGATGGACCCATACGTATTTTTTTAGGCCAAAACAGATTACATACCTGCCAACTACTCCGGTTTTCCCGTAATTAGCACGGTTTTCATCAACCTATTCCGGGTTACGGTTGCAGTGATAAAAAATACGGTTTTTCATTAATTAAAAAAAAAATTTTTTTTTTAAGTTTTATTCACGAAATCGCGTAACAACAATGACAATCGACACTGCTTCCCGTAACTTCCTATCGAGCCATTCCGAATGCCATGCGCGAGGCTATTTATAGCACCGCTGCCAAGCACGAGGCACCAGTTGCCATTGTTTCCAAACGAGCGAACGATCATGGAATCAGCCGGAGAAAAATCGCAAACGAGTCTTAAACCGAAAAGAAAACTGCAGTCATTCCGTGAAGAATATTCAAAAGCCTATCCGGGAATAATTATCCGTTCCAAAAAAGGGTGAAAACTACGCGAATTGCACCTTGTGCAGACAAGATTTTTCGATCGGACACGGAGGAATTAGCGGCACTTTTATTGTGAAGACAGGAACTGTGCAGTCAGTCTTTAGGCTTGTGACGGGATGTACGGTTGAAATAAAAAAGGGTCTTTTTTCCTTCACACTTTTGATTGATTGATTGAAACTTTTATTAGTAGATTGCACAGTACAGTACATATTCCCTACAATTGACCACTAAATGGTAACACCCCAATAAGTTTTTCAACTTGTTTAAGTCAGGTCATGTGACCGCCTGGCTCTGTTTGATTGGTCCAACGTCACCAGTGACTGCATCTGATTGGTGGAACGGATGCAAACGTCACTAGTGACTGCATTTTATTGGTGGAACGGAGTGAAACGTCACCAGTAACGCAGGCACTTTGAAGGTCTGTCTGACAGACCAAAACAAACAAAGCGTGCATTAACAGATCGATAAAAATTAGTAGCGAGTAGCGAGCTGAATGTAGATAAAAGTAGCGGAGTAAAAGTAGCGTTTCTTCTCTATAAATATACTCAAGTAAAAGTAAAAGTATGTTGCATTATAACTACTTTTAGAAGTACAATTTATCCCAAAAGTTACTCAAGTAGATGTAACGGAGTAAATGTAGCGCGTTACTACCCACCTCTGGCCACGGTACAGTTTTTACCATGGACTATGTTGGGGTTTTTTTTAGTTAGCTATAGTCATTAACGTGACAATTGGAGGTTACCAGATGCATACCTGCCAATTACTCCGGTTTTCCCGTAATTAGTACGGTTTTCATCAACCTATTCCGGGTTACGGTTGCAGTGATAAAAAATACGGTTTTTCATTAATTAAAAAAAAATTTTTTTTTTAAGTTTTATTCACGAAATCGCGTAACAACAATGACAATCGACACTGCTTCCCGTAACTTGCTATCGAGCCATTCCGAATGCCATGCGCGAGGCTATTTGTAGCACCGCTGCCAAGCACGAGGCACCAGTTGCCATTGTTTCCAAACGAGCGAACGATCGTGGAATCAGCCGGAGAAAAATCGCAAACGAGTCTTAAACCGAAAAGAAAACTGCAGTCATTCCGTGAAGAATATTCAAAAGCCTATCCGGGAATAATTATCCGTTCCAAAAAAGGGTGAAAACTACGCGAATTTGCACCTTGTGCAGACAAGATTTTTCGATCGGACACGGAGGAATTAGCGGCACTTTTATTGTGAAGACAGGAACTGTGCAGTCAGTCTTTAGGCTTGTGACGGGATGTACGGTTGAAATAAAAAAGGGTCTTTTTTCCTTCACACTTTTGATTGATTGATTGGAACTTTTATTAGTAGATTGCACAGTACAGTACATATTCCGTACAATTGACCACTAAATGGTAACACCCCAATAAGTTTTTCAACTTGTTTAAGTCAGGTCATGTGACCGCCTGGCTCTGTTTGATTGGTCCAACGTCACCAGTGACTGCATCTGATTGGTGGAACGGATGCAAACGTCACTAGTGACTGCATTTTATTGGTGGAACGGAGTGAAACGTCACCAGTAACGCAGGCACTTTGAAGGTCTGTCTGACAGACCAAAACAAACAAAGCGTGCATTAACAGATCGATAAAAATTAGTAGCGAGTAGCGAGCTGAATGTAGATAAAAGTAGCGGAGTAAAAGTAGCGTTTCTTCTCTATAAATATACTCAAGTAAAAGTAAAAGTATGTTGCATTATAACTACTTTTAGAAGTACAATTTATCCCAAATGTTACTCAAGTAGATGTAACGGAGTAAATGTAGCGCGTTACTACCCACCTCTGGCCACGGTACAGTTTTTACCATGGACTATGTTGGGGGTTTTTTTAGTTAGCTATAGTCATTAACGTGACAATTGGAGGTTACCAGATGCATACCTGCCAATTACTCCGGTTTTCCCGTAATTAGTACGGTTTTCATCAACCTATTCCGGGTTACGGTTGCAGTGATAAAAAATACGGTTTTTCATTAATTAAAAATTTTTTTTTTTTTTAAGTTTTATTCACGAAATCGCGTAACAACAATGACAATCGACACTGCTTCCCGTAACTTCCTATCGAGCCATTCCGAATGCCATGCGCGAGGCTATTTATAGCACCGCTGCCAAGCACGAGGCACCAGTTGCCATTGTTTCCAAACGAGCGAACGATCATGGAATCAGCCGGAGAAAAATGGCAAACGAGTCTTAAACCGAAAAGAAAACTGCAGTCATTCCGTGAAGAATATTCAAAAGCCTATCCGGGAATAATTATCCGTTCCAAAAAAGGGTGAAAACTACGCGAATTTGCACCTTGTGCAGACAAGATTTTTCGATCGGACACGGAGGAATTAGCGGCACTTTTATTGTGAAGACAGGAACTGTGCAGTCAGTCTTTAGGCTTGTGACGGGATGTACGGTTGAAATAAAAAAGGGTCTTTTTTCCTTCACACTTTTGATTGATTGATTGAAACTTTTATTAGTAGATTGCACAGTACAGTACATATTCCGTACAATTGACCACTAAATGGTAACACCCCAATAAGTTTTTCAACTTGTTTAAGTCAGGTCATGTGACCGCCTGGCTCTGTTTGATTGGTCCAACGTCACCAGTGACTGCATCTGATTGGTGGAACGGATGCAAACGTCACTAGTGACTGCATTTTATTGGTGGAACGGAGTGAAACGTCACCAGTAACGCAGGCACTTTGAAGGTCTGTCTGACAGACCAAAACAAACAAAGCGTGCATTAACAGATCGATAAAAATGAGTAGCGAGTAGCGAGCTGAATGTAGATAAAAGTAGCGGAGTAAAAGTAGCGTTTCTTCTCTATAAATATACTCAAGTAAAAGTAAAAGTATGTTGCATTATAACTACTTTTAGAAGTACAATTTATCCCAAAAGTTACTCAAGTAGATGTAACGGAGTAAATGTAGCGCGTTACTACCCACCTCTGGCCACGGTACAGTTTTTACCATGGACTATGTTGGGTTTTTTTTTAGTTAGCTATAGTCATTAACGTGACAATTGGAGGTTACCAGATGCATACCTGCCAATTACTCCGGTTTTCCCGTAATTAGTACGGTTTTCATCAACCTATTCCGGGTTACGGTTGCAGTGATAAAAAATACGTTTTTTCATTAATTAAAAAAAAAAAAATTTTTTTTAAGTTTTATTCACGAAATCGCGTAACAACAATGACAATCGACACTGCTTCCCGTAACTTCCTATCGAGCCATTCCGAATGCCATGCGCGAGGCTATTTATAGCACCGCTGCCAAGCACGAGGCACCAGTTGCCATTGTTTCCAAACGAGCGAACGATCATGGAATCAGCCGGAGAAAAATGGCAAACGAGTCTTAAACCGAAAAGAAAACCGCAGTCATTCCGTGAAGAATATTCAAAAGCCTATCCGGGAATAATTATCCGTTCCAAAAAAGGGTGAAAACTACGCGAATTTGCACCTTGTGCAGACAAGATTTTTCGATCGGACACGGAGGAATTAGCGGCACTTTTATTGTGAAGACAGGAACTGTGCAGTCAGTCTTTAGGCTTGTGACGGGATGTACGGTTGAAATAAAAAAGGGTCTTTTTTCCTTCACACTTTTGATTGATTGATTGAAACTTGTATTAGTAGATTGCACAGTACAGTACATATTCCGTACAATTGACCACTAAATGGTAACACCCCAATAAGTTTTTCAACTTGTTTAAGTCAGGTCATGTGACCGCCTGGCTCTGTTTGATTGGTCCAACGTCACCAGTGACTGCATCTGATTGGTGGAACGGATGCAAACGTCACTAGTGACTGCATTTTATTGGTGGAACGGAGTGAAACGTCACCAGTAACGCAGGCACTTTGAAGGTCTGTCTGACAGACCAAAACAAACAAAGCGTGCATTAACAGATCGATAAAAATTAGTAGCGAGTAGCGAGCTGAATGTAGATAAAAGTAGCGGAGTAAAAGTAGCGTTTCTTCTCTATAAATATACTCAAGTAAAAGTATGTTGCATTATAACTACTTTTAGAAGTACAATTTATCCCAAAAGTTACTCAAGTAGATGTAACGGAGTAAATGTAGCGCGTTACTACCCACCTCTGGCCACGGTACAGTTTTTACCATGGACTATGTTGGTTTTTTTTTTAGTTAGCTATAGTCATTAACGTGACAATTGGAGGTTACCAGATGCATACCTGCCAATTACTCCGGTTTTCCCGTAATTAGTACGGTTTTCATCAACCTATTCCGGGTTACGGTTGCAGTGATAAGAAATACGGTTTTTCATTAATTAAAAAAATATTTTTTTTTTAAGCTTTATTCACGAAATCGCGTAACGACAATGACAATCGACACTGCTTCCCGTAACTTCCTATCGAGCCATTCCGAATGCCATGCGCGAGGCTATTTATAGCACCGCTGCCAAGCACGAGGCACCAGTTGCCATTGTTTCCAAACGAGCGAACGATCATGGAATCAGCCGGAGAACAATCGCAAACGAGTCTTAAACCGAAAAGAAAACTGCAGTCATTCCGTGAAGAATATTCAAAAGCCTATCCGGGAATAATTATCCGTTCCAAAAAAGGGTGAAAACTACGCGAATTTGCACCTTGTGCAGACAAGATTTTTCGATCGGACACGGAGGAATTAGCGGCACTTTTATTGTGAAGACAGGAACTGTGCAGTCAGTCTTTAGGCTTGTGACGGGATGTACGGTTGAAATAAAAAAGGGTCTTTTTTCCTTCACACTTTTGATTGATTGATTGATTGAAACTTTTATTAGTAGATTGCACAGTACAGTACATATTCCGTACAATTGACCACTAAATGGTAACACCCCAATAAGTTTTTCAACTTGTTTAAGTCAGGTCATGTGACCGCCTGGCTCTGTTTGATTGGTCCAACGTCACCAGTGACTGCATCTGATTGGTGGAACGGATGCAAACGTCACTAGTGACTGCATTTTATTGGTGGAACGGAGTGAAACGTCACAAGTAACGCAGGCACTTTGAAGGTCTGTCTGACAGACCAAAACAAACAAAGCGTGCATTAACAGATCGATAAAAATTAGTAGCGAGTAGCGAGCTGAATGTAGATAAAAGTAGCGGAGTAAAAGTAGCGTTTCTTCTCTATAAATATACTCAAGTAAAAGTAAAAGTATGTTGCATTATAACTACTTTTAGAAGTACAATTTATCCCAAAAGTTACTCAAGTAGATGTAACGGAGTAAATGTAGCGCGTTACTACCCACCTCTGGCCACGGTACAGTTTTTACCATGGACTATGTTGGGTTTTTTTTTAGTTAGCTATAGTCATTAACGTGACAATTGGAGGTTACCAGATGCATACCTGCCAATTACTCCGGTTTTCCCGTAATTAGTACGGTTTTCATCAACCTATTCCGGGTTACGGTTGCAGTGATAAAAAATACGGTTTTTCATTAATTAAAAATTTTTTTTTTTTTAAAGTTTTATTCACGAAATCGCTTAACAACAATGACAATCGACACTGCTTCCCGTAACTTCCTATCGAGCCATTCCGAATGCCATGCGCGAGGCTATTTATAGCACCGCTGCCAAGCACGAGGCACCAGTTGCCATTGTTTCCAAACGAGCGAACGATCATGGAATCAGCCGGAGAAAAATGGCAAACGAGTCTTAAACCGAAAAGAAAACTGCAGTCATTCCGTGAAGAATATTCAAAAGCCTATCCAGGAATAATTATCCGTTCCAAAAAAGGGTGAAAACTACGCGAATTTGCACCTTGTGCAGACAAGATTTTTCGATCGGACACGGAGGAATTAGCGGCACTTTTATTGTGAAGACAGGAACTGTGCAGTCAGTCTTTAGGCTTGTGACGGGATGTACGGTTGAAATAAAAAAGGGTCTTTTTTCCTTCACACTTTTGATTGATTGATTGAAACTTTTATTAGTAGATTGCACAGTACAGTACATATTCCGTACAATTGACCACTAAATGGTAACACCCCAATAAGTTTTTCAACTTGTTTAAGTCAGGTCATGTGACCGCCTGGCTCTGTTTGATTGGTCCAACGTCACCAGTGACTGCATCTGATTGGTGGAACGGATGCAAACGTCACTAGTGACTGCATTTTATTGGTGGAACGGAGTGAAACGTCACCAGTAACGCAGGCACTTTGAAGGTCTGTCTGACAGACCAAAACAAACAAAGCGTGCATTAACAGATCGATAAAAATTAGTAGCGAGTAGCGAGCTGAATGTAGATAAAAGTAGCGGAGTAAAAGTAGCGTTTCTTCTCTATAAATATACTCAAGTAAAAGTAAAAGTATGTTGCATTATAACTACTTTTAGAAGTACAATTTATCCCAAAAGTTACTCAAGTAGATGTAACGGAGTAAATGTAGCGCGTTACTACCCACCTCTGGCCACGGTACAGTTTTTACCATGGACTATGTTGGGTTTTTTTTTAGTTAGCTATAGTCATTAACGTGACAATTGGAGGTTACCAGATGCATACCTGCCAATTACTCCGGTTTTCCCGTAATTAGTACGGTTTTCATCAACCTATTCCGGGTTACGGTTGCAGTGATAAAAAATACGGTTTTTCATTAATTAAAAAAAAATTTTTTTTTTGAAGTTTTATTCACGAAATCGCGTAACAACAATGACAATCGACACTGCTTCCCGTAACTTCCTATCGAGCCATTCCGAATGCCATGCGCGAGGCTATTTATAGCACCGCTGCCAAGCACGAGGCACCAGTTGCCATTGTTTCCAAACGAGCGAACGATCATGGAATCAGCCGGAGAAAAATGGCAAACGAGTCTTAAACCGAAAAGAAAACTGCAGTCATTCCGTGAAGAATATTCAAAAGCCTATCCGGGAATAATTATCCGTTCCAAAAAAGGGTGAAAACTACGCGAATTGCACCTTGTGCAGACAAGATTTTTCGATCGGACACGGAGGAATTAGCGGCACTTTTATTGTGAAGACAGGAACTGTGCAGTCAGTCTTTAGGCTTGTGACGGGATGTACGGTTGAAATAAAAAAGGGTCTTTTTTCCTTCACACTTTTGATTGATTGATTGAAACTTTTATTAGTAGATTGCACAGTACAGTACATATTCCGTACAATTGACCACTAAATGGTAACACCCCAATAAGTTTTTCAACTTGTTTAAGTCAGGTCATGTGACCGCCTGGCTCTGTTTGATTGGTCCAACGTCACCAGTGACTGCATCTGATTGGTGGAACGGATGCAAACGTCACTAGTGACTGCATTTTATTGGTGGAACGGAGTGAAACGTCACCAGTAACGCAGGCACTTTGAAGGTCTGTCTGACAGACCAAAACAAACAAAGCGTGCATTAACAGATCGATAAAAATTAGTAGCGAGTAGCGAGCTGAATGTAGATAAAAGTAGCGGAGTAAAAGTAGCGTTTCTTCTCTATAAATATACTCAAGTAAAAGTAAAAGTATGTTGCATTATAACTACTTTTAGAAGTACAATTTATCCCAAAAGTTACTCAAGTAGATGTAACGGAGTAAATGTAGCGCGTTACTACCCACCTCTGGCCACGGTACAGTTTTTACCATGGACTATGTTGGGTTTTTTTTTAGTTAGCTATAGTCATTAACGTGACAATTGGAGGTTACCAGATGCATACCTGCCAATTACTCCGGTTTTCCCGTAATTAGTACGGTTTTCATCAACCTATTCCGGGTTACGGTTGCAGTGATAAAAAATACGGTTTTTCATTAATTAAAAAAAAATATTTTTTTTTAATTTTATTCACGAAATCGCGTAACAACAATGACAATCGACACTGCTTCCCGTAACTTCCTATCGAGCCATTCCGAATGCCATGTGCGAGGCTATTTATAGCACCGCTGCCAAGCACGAGGCACCAGTTGCCATTGTTTCCAAACGAGCGAACGATCATGGAATCAGCCGGAGAAAAATCGCAAACGAGTCTTAAACCGAAAAGAAAACCGCAGTCATTCCGTGAAGAATATTCAAAAGCCTATCCAGGAATAATTATCCGTTCCAAAAAAGGGTGAAAACTACGCGAATTTGCACCTTGTGCAGACAAGATTTTTCGATCGGACACGGAGGAATTAGCGGCACTTTTATTGTGAAGACAGGAACTGTGCAGTCAGTCTTTAGGCTTGTGACGGGATGTACGGTTGAAATAAAAAAGGGTCTTTTTTCCTTCACACTTTTGATTGATTGATTGAAACTTTTATTAGTAGATTGCACAGTACAGTACATATTCCGTACAATTGACCACTAAATGGTAACACCCCAATAAGTTTTTCAACTTGTTTAAGTCAGGTCATGTGACCGCCTGGCTCTGTTTGATTGGTCCAACGTCACCAGTGACTGCATCTGATTGGTGGAACGGATGCAAACGTCACTAGTGACTGCATTTTATTGGTGGAACGGAGTGAAACGTCACCAGTAACGCAGGCACTTTGAAGGTCTGTCTGACAGACCAAAACAAACAAAGCGTGCATTAACAGATCGATAAAAATTAGTAGCGAGTAGCGAGCTGAATGTAGATAAAAGTAGCGGAGTAAAAGTAGCGTTTCTTCTCTATAAATATACTCAAGTAAAAGTAAAAGTATGTTGCATTATAACTACTTTTAGAAGTACAATTTATCCCAAAAGTTACTCAAGTAGATGTAACGGAGTAAATGTAGCGCGTTACTACCCACCTCTGGCCACGGTACAGTTTTTACCATGGACTATGTTGGGTTTTTTTTTAGTTAGCTATAGTCATTAACGTGACAATTGGAGGTTACCAGATGCATACCTGCCAATTACTCCGGTTTTCCCGTAATTAGTACGGTTTTCATCAACCTATTCCGGGTTACGGTTGCAGTGATAAAAAATACGGTTTTTCATTAATTAAAAAAAATTTTTTTTTAAAGTTTTATTCATGAAATCGCGTAACAACAATGACAATCGACACTGCTTCCCGTAACTTCCTATCGAGCCATTCCGAATGCCATGTACGAGGCTATTTATAGCACCGCTGCCAAGCACGAGGCACCAGTTGCCATTGTTTCCAAACGAGCGAACGATCATGGAATCAGCCGGAGAAAAATCGCAAACGAGTCTTAAACCGAAAAGAAAACTGCAGTCATTCCGTGAAGAATATTCAAAAGCCTATCCGGGAATAATTATCCGTTCCAAAAAAGGGTGAAAACTACGCGAATTTGCACCTTGTGCAGACAAGATTTTTCGATCGGACACGGAGGAATTAGCGGCACTTTTATTGTGAAGACAGGAACTGTGCAGTCAGTCTTTAGGCTTGTGACAGGATGTACGGTTGAAATAAAAAAGGGTCTTTTTTCCTTCACACTTTTGATTGATTGATTGAAACTTTTATTAGTAGATTGCACAGTACAGTACATATTCCGTACAATTGACCACTAAATGGTAACACCCCAATACGTTTTTCAACTTGTTTAAGTCAGGTCATGTGACCGCCTGGCTCTGTTTGATTGGTCCAACGTCACCAGTGACTGCATCTGATTGGTGGAACGGATGCAAACGTCACTAGTGACTGCATTTTATTGGTGGAACGGAGTGAAACGTCACCAGTAACGCAGGCACTTTGAAGGTCTGTCTGACAGACCAAAACAAACAAAGCGTGCATTAACAGATCGATAAAAATTAGTAGCGAGTAGCGAGCTGAATGTAGATAAAAGTAGCGGAGTAAAAGTAGCGTTTCTTCTCTATAAATATACTCAAGTAAAAGTAAAAGTATGTTGCATTATAACTACTTTTAGAAGTACAATTTATCCCAAAAGTTACTCAAGTAGATGTAACGGAGTAAATGTAGCGCGTTACTACCCACCTCTGGCCACGGTACAGTTTTTACCATGGACTATGTTGGGGTTTTTTTTAGTTAGCTATAGTCATTAACGTGACAATTGGAGGTTACCAGATGCATACCTGCCAATTACTCCGGTTTTCCCGTAATTAGTACGGTTTTCATCAACCTATTCCGGGTTACGGTTGCAGTGATAAAAAATACGGTTTTTCGTTAATTAAAAAAAAATATTTTTTTTAAGTTTTATTCACGAAATCGCTTAACAACAATGACAATCGACACTGCTTCCCGTAACTTCCTATCGAGCCATTCCGAATGCCATGCGCGAGGCTATTTATAGCACCGCTGCCAAGCACGAGGCACCAGTTGCCATTGTTTCCAAACGAGCGAACGATCATGGAATCAGCCGGAGAAAAATCGCAAACGAGTCTTAAACCGAAAAGAAAACTGCAGTCATTCCGTGAAGAATATTCAAAAGCCTATGCGGGAATAATTATCCGTTCCAAAAAAGGGTGAAAACTACGCGAATTGCACCTTGTGCAGACAAGATCTTTCGATCGGACACGGAGGAATTAGCGGCACTTTTATTGTGAAGACAGGAACTGTGCAGTCAGTCTTTAGGCTTGTGACGGGATGTACGGTTGAAATAAAAAAGGGTCTTTTTTCCTTCACACTTCTGATTGATTGATTGAAACTTTTATTAGTAGATTGCACAGTACAGTACATATTCCGTACAATTGACCACTAAATGGTAACACCCCAATAAGTTTTTCAACTTGTTTAAGTCAGGTCATGTGACCGCCTGGCTCTGTTTGATTGGTCCAACGTCACCAGTGACTGCATCTGATTGGTGGAACGGATGCAAACGTCACTAGTGACTGCATTTTATTGGTGGAACGGAGTGAAACGTCACCAGTAACGCAGGCACTTTGAAGGTCTGTCTGACAGACCAAAACAAACAAAGCGTGCATTAACAGATCGATAAAAATTAGTAGCGAGTAGCGAGCTGAATGTAGATAAAAGTAGCGGAGTAAAAGTAGCGTTTCTTCTCTATAAATATACTCAAGTAAAAGTAAAAGTATGTTGCATTATAACTACTTTTAGAAGTACACTTTATCCCAAAAGTTACTCAAGTAGATGTAACGGAGTAAATGTAGCGCGTTACTACCCACCTCTGGCCACGGTACAGTTTTTACCATGGACTATGTTGGGGTTTTTTTTAGTTAGCTATAGTCATTAACGTGACAATTGGAGGTTACCAGATGCATACCTGCCAATTACTCCGGTTTTCCCGTAATTAGTACGGTTTTCATCAACCTATTCCGGGTTACGGTTGCAGTGATAAGAAATACGGTTTTTCATTAATTAAAAAAAAAAATTTTTTTTAAGCTTTATTCACGAAATCGCGTAACAACAATGACAATCGACACTGCTTCCCGTAACTTCCTATCGAGCCATTCCGAATGCCATGCGCGAGGCTATTTATAGCACCGCTGCCAAGCACGAGGCACCAGTTGCCATTGTTTCCAAACAAGCGAACGATCATGGAATCAGCCGGAGAAAAATGGCAAACGAGTCTTAAACCGAAAAGAAAACTGCAGTCATTCCGTGAAGAATATTCAAAAGCCTATCCGGGAATAATTATCCGTTCCAAAAAAGGGTGAAAACTACGCGAATTTGCACCTTGTGCAGACAAGATTTTTCGATCGGACACGGAGGAATTAGCGGCACTTTTATTGTGAAGACAGGAACTGTGCAGTCAGTCTTTAGGCTTGTGACGGGATGTACGGTTGAAATAAAAAAGGGTCTTTTTTCCTTCACACTTTTGATTGATTGATTGAAACTTTTATTAGTAGATTGCACAGTACAGTACATATTCCGTACAATTGACCACTAAATGGTAACACCCCAATAAGTTTTTCAACTTGTTTAAGTCAGGTCATGTGACCGCCTGGCTCTGTTTGATTGGTCCAACGTCACCAGTGACTTCATCTGATTGGTGGAACGGAGTCAAACGTCACTAGTGACTGCATTTTATTGGTGGAACGGAGTGAAACGTCACCAGTAACGCAGGCACTTTGAAGGTCTGTCTGACAGACCAAAACAAACAAAGCGTGCATTAACAGATCGATAAAAATTAGTAGCGAGTAGCGAGCTGAATGTAGATAAAAGTAGCGGAGTAAAAGTAGCGTTTCTTCTCTATAAATATACTCAAGTAAAAGTAAAAGTATGTTGCATTATAACTACTTTTAGAAGTACAATTTATCCCAAAAGTTACTCAAGTAGATGTAACGGAGTAAATGTAGCGCGTTACTACCCACCTCTGGCCACGGTACAGTTTTTACCATGGACTATGTTGGGTTTTTTTTTAGTTAGCTATAGTCATTAACGTGACAATTGGAGGTTACCAGATGCATACCTGCCAATTACTCCGGTTTTCCCGTAATTAGTACGGTTTTCATCAACCTATTCCGGGTTACGGTTGCAGTGATAAAAAATACGGTTTTTCATTAATTAAAAAAAATTTTTTTTTTAAAGTTTTATTCACGAAATCGCGTAACAACAATGACAATCGACACTGCTTCCCGTAACTTCCTATCGAGCCATTCCGAATGCCATGCGCGAGGCTATTTATAGCACCGCTGCCAAGCACGAGGCACCAGTTGCCATTGTTTCCAAACGAGCGAACGATCATGGAATCAGCCGGAGAAAAATGGCAAACGAGTCTTAAACCGAAAAGAAAACTGCAGTCACTCCGTGAAGAATATTCAAAAGCCTATCCGGGAATAATTATCCGTTCCAAAAATGGGTGAAAACTACGCGAATTTGCACCTTGTGCAGACAAGATTTTTCGATCGGACACGGAGGAATTAGCGGCACTTTTATTGTGAAGACAGGAACTGTGCAGTCAGTCTTTAGGCTTGTGACGGGATGTACGGTTGAAATAAAAAAGGGTCTTTTTTCCTTCACACTTTTGATTGATTGATTGAAACTTTTATTAGTAGATTGCACAGTACAGTACATATCCCGTACAATTGACCACTAAATGGTAACACCCCAATAAGTTTTTCAACTTGTTTAAGTCAGGTCATGTGACCGCCTGGCTCTGTTTGATTGGTCCAACGTCACCAGTGACTGCATCTGATTGGTGGAACGGATGCAAACGTCACTAGTGACTGCATTTTATTGGTGGAACGGAGTGAAACGTCACCAGTAACGCAGGCACTTTGAAGGTCTGTCTGACAGACCAAAACAAACAAAGCGTGCATTAACAGATCGATAAAAATTAGTAGCGAGTAGCGAGCTGAATGTAGATAAAAGTAGCGGAGTAAAAGTAGCGTTTCTTCTCTATAAATATACTCAAGTAAAAGTAAAAGTATGTTGCATTATAACTACTTTTAGAAGTACAATTTATCCCAAAAGTTACTCAAGTAGATGTAACGGAGTAAATGTAGCGCGTTACTACCCACCTCTGGCCACGGTACAGTTTTTACCATGGACTATGTTGGGTTTTTTTTTAGTTAGCTATAGTCATTAACGTGACAATTGGAGGTTACCAGATGCATACCTGCCAATTACTCCGGTTTTCCCGTAATTAGTACGGTTTTCATCAACCTATTCCGGGTTACGGTTGCAGTGATAAAAAATACGTTTTTTCATTAATTAAAAAAAAAAAAATTTTTTTTAAGTTTTATTCACGAAATCGCGTAACAACAATGACAATCGACACTGCTTCCCGTAACTTCCTATCGAGCCATTCCGAATGCCATGCGCGAGGCTATTTATAGCACCGCTGCCAAGCACGAGGCACCAGTTGCCATTGTTTCCAAACGAGCGAACGATCATGGAATCAGCCGGAGAAAAATCGCAAACGAGTCTTAAACCGAAAAGAAAACCGCAGTCATTCCGTGAAGAATATTCAAAAGCCTATCCGGGAATAATTATCCGTTCCAAAAAAGGGTGAAAACTACGCGAATTTGCACCTTGTGCAGACAAGATTTTTCGATCGGACACGGAGGAATTAGCGATGTAAAAGACCACGTTGGGACAAAAAAACACAAGTCTAATGCCGTTGCTAGCGATACAAGTGGAAAACTTTCAACGTTTTTCGTCACCCAAACAGATTCTTTGGATGTGATAAATGCCGAAGTTTTATTTACGGAGGCAATAATTGAGCAAACAAAAAGGTAATGACACCAATGTTATCTATTGGAATTGTTTAGTACTGTTATACTGTTAAAAGTGTTTATACTATTTATGCTTTCAAGTCCAAGTTGAAGAAATCTTGTTAAATGTTGACAGCATAACTACCAAAATACAGAAGTATGTCCTTAATATTTTTGCAGTGCTATTTCTGTTGAAAAGTTCAAATGATTACATTAGAGATGTGATGTGCCACTTTTCAAGTGTCTGATGGCTTCAATTAATTTTCATGAATTTTTCATATTTTGAATTCTTTTGAAAGGCTTACAAAAAAACTACATTTGAATTGCAATTCCATGCTATTGACAGGACTATTAATTTTAATGAAGTTAGCTTACCATGTTTACAGTATGATAATTGTGATAGAAATGTGAATTTTAGGCTCAGAATATTTTATACAATTGAACAAGGCAGTAGATTATACAAGCTTGGACAGAAAGTTAATAATGACACCAATTTTTTTTTTAATGGCATGGTTTAGTACTGTTTTACCATTTGTTTACTGTAAAAAGTGTTTATACTTTCAATGAACAAATTGAAGTCTTGTGAAAGGTTGACAGGATAACTGGCATTAACTGTCAAAATAATTTCAAACTATTGAAGTTAGCTTACAGAATAAACATGTCAATCAACCCATATGATTTTTGCTGTAATATTTTTGTTTTGAAAAGTCACTGTGACTGATAGAAAAGTGATGGTTTTAGCAACATTTTAACCTGTCTGAATGCTAATAATCATTTTGCGTCGGGGGGGCGAAGCCTGAACCCCCCACCAGGACTTTGTCCTGGACCTACCGGGGCCTGCGGCCCCTGGACCCTGGCTACTAGGTTTTTCTGATTTCAAAATTTGGCAGGTATGAGATTATTATCCAACCCAATCCACTTTATTTGTATAGCACATTGGACAAAACAATAGAAGTTTCACAAAGTGCTGCACAGAAGTTGAGACATACATACTAGGAAAGTCAGTACCGTATTTTCCGCACCATAAGGCGCCCTGGGTTATAAGCCGCGCCTTCAATGAACGGCATATTTCAAAACTTTGTCCACCCATAAGCCGCCCCGTGTTGTAAGCCGCATCTAACTGCGCTAAAGGAATGTCAAAAAAACAGTCATGGAGTCGTATATCAACATGGACAGAGCTGCTGAAAAAAGCCACCCGGCCTCTTCGCGTAAACTTAAACTTACCTTAACCACTCGCTCATCTTTTCTTCATCCATCCCTTCGAGTTAGCTTTTATGATGACGCCGGCTGGAAAGGTCTCTTTTGGCAAGGTCTTCCTTTTGAATATCACCATGGGTGGAAGTTTCTGGCCATTAGCATGGCAAGCTAGAACCACAGTGAAGAATGACTTCTCATTCCCTGTGGTGCGAATATTCACCGTACGTGCTCCCGTTGTATCCACAGTGCGGTTCACAGGAATATCAGTTGCTGTGAAATAGTAATCCGTGTGCGGATGGAGAGATTGCGTCTTTTCATGAACCGGAAACCTGTCGCTTAGTAGGAGCCATTTTGTGGTCTTTACAGATGTAAACACACAAAGGAAATGAAACGGTGATATCCGCGCGCTTCTTCTTCTTCTTCTACGGGGGCGGGTGGTTGCTTACAGTAGAAGAAGAAGCGCTTCCTGTTCTATGGGGGCGGGTGCTTACCTTGGCGGTTGCTTGCGTAGAAGAAGAAGCGCTTCCTGTTCTACCGGGAAAAAAGATGGCGGCTGTTTACCGAAGTTGCGAGATCGAAACTTTATGAAAATTAATCTTAATATTAATCCATATATAAAGCGCACCGGGTTAAAAGGCGCACTGTCAGCTTTTGAGAAAATTTGTGGTTTTTAGGTGCGGCTAATAGTGCGGAAAATACGGTAACTTAGAATTTCATGGCTGCAACACGTGCCAAAGTAGTTGGGAAAGGGCATGCTCACCACTGTGTTACATGGCCTTTCCTTTTAACAACACTCAGTAAACATTTGGGAACTGAGGAGACACATTTTTTGAAGCTTCTCAGGTGGAATTCTTTCCCATTCTTGCTTGATGTACAGCTTAAGTTGTTCAACAGTCCGGGGGTCTCCCATGTGCTATTTTAGGCTTCATAATGCACCACACATTTTCAATGTCTGGACTACAGGCAGGCCAGTCTAGTACCCGCCCTCTTTTACTATGAAGCCACGTTGATGTAACACGTGGCTTGGCATTGTAAGCTAGAACCACAGTGAAGGATGACTTCTCATTCCCTGTGGTGCGAATATTCACCGTACGTGCTCCCGTTGTATCCACAGTGCGGTTCACAGGAATATCAAAAGTCAGTGGAATCTCGTCCATGTTGATAATGTTCTCTGGCCGGATCTTTTTTTCAGCTATCTTGTTTTTACAATATGCACGGAAAGTAGCCAGCTTTTCTTGAAAGTCTTTAGGCAGTTGCTGTGAAATAGTAGTCAGTGTGCGGATGGAGAGATTGCGTCTTTTCATGAACCGGAAACCTGTCGCTTAGTAGGAGCCATTTTGTGGTCTTTACAGATGTAAACACACAAAGGAAATGAAACGTACGGTAATATCCGCGCGCTTTTTCTGCTTCTACGCGGGCGGGTGGTTGCTTACAGTAGAAGAAGAAGCGCTTCCTGTTCTATGGGGGCGGGTGCTTACCTTGGCGGTTGCTTGCGTAGAAGAAGAAGCACTTCCTCTTCTACGGGGAAAAAAGATGGCGGCTGTTTACCGTAGTTGCGAGACCGAAACTTTATGAAAATGAATCTTAATATTAATCCATATATAAAGCGCACCGGGTTATAAGCCGCACTGTCAGCTTTTGAGTAAATTTGTGGTTTTTAGCTGCGGCTAATAGTGCGGAAAATACGGTATCTAAAGCGCAGTAAGGCAGCAATGGGAAGATGGTTGTGTTTTTTAGGGAGTTAAAAACCTACTCCTCTGTCTTTGCTGCTCTGTTCTGGCAACTTCAAGGGCAACAAAGTACCGTATTTTCCGCACCATAAGGCGCCCTGGGTTATAAGCCGCGCCTTCAATGAACGGCATATTTCAAAACTTTGTCCACCTATAAGCCGCCCCGTGTTATAAGCCGCATCTAACTGCGCTAAAGGAATGTCAAAAAAACAGTCAGATAGGTCAGTCAAACTTTAATAATATATTAAAAACCAGCGTGATGTGGGCGCGCATGGAGTCGTATATCAACATGGACGGAGCTGCGTGAAAAAAGCCCCCCGGCCTCTTCGCGTAAACTTACCTTAACCACTCGCTCATCTTTTCTTCATCCATCCCTTCGAGTTAGCTTTTATGATGACGCCGGCTGGAAAGGTCTCTTTTGGCAAGGTCTTCCTTTTGAATATCACCATGGGTGGAAGTTTCTGGCCATTAGCATGGCAAGCTAGAACCACAGTGAAGGATGACTTCTCATTCCCTGTGGTGCGAATATTCACCGTACGTGCTCCCGTTGTATCCACAGTGCGGTTCACAGGAATATCAAAAGTCAGTGGAATCTCGTCCATGTTGATAATGTTCTCTGGCCGGATCTTTTTTTCAGCTATCTTGTTTTTACAATATGCACGGAAAGTAGCCAGCTTTTCTTGAAAGTCTTTAGGCAGTTGCTATGAAATAGTAGTCCGTGTGCGGATGGAGAGATTGCGTCTTTTCATGAACCGGAAACCTGTCGCTTAGTAGGAGCCATTTTGTGGTCTTTACAGATGTAAACACACAAAGGAAATGAAACGTACAGTAATATCCGCGCGCTTTTTCTTCTTCTACGCGGGCGGGTGGTTGCTTACAGTAGAAGAAGAAGCGCTTCCTCTTCTATGGGGGCGGGTGCTTACCTTGGCGGTTGCTTGCGTAGAAGAAGAAGCACTTCCTCTTCTACGGGGAAAAAAGATGGCGGCTGTTTACCGTAGTTGCGAGACCGAAACTTTATGAAAATGAATCTTAATATTAATCCATATATAAAGCGCACCGGGTTATAAGCCGCACTGTCAGCTTTTGAGTAAATTTGTGGTTTTTAGGTGCGGCTAATAGTGCGGAAAATACGGTATCTAAAGCGCAGTAAGGCAGCAATGGGAAGATGGTTGTGTTTTTTAGGGAGTTAAAAACCTACTCCTCTGTCTTTGCTGCTCTGTTCTGGCAACTTCAAGGGCAACAAAGTACCGTATTTTCCGCACCATAAGGCGCCCTGGGTTATAAGCCGCGCCTTCAATGAACGGCATATTTCAAAACTTTGTCCACCTATAAGCCGCCCCGTGTTATAAGCCGCATCTAACTGCGCTAAAGGAATGTCAAAAAAACAGTCAGATAGGTCAGTCAAACTTTAATAATATATTAAAAACCAGCGTGATGTGGGCGCGCATGGAGTCGTATATCAACATGGACGGAGCTGCGTGAAAAAAGCCACCCGGCCTCTTCGCGTAAACTTACCTTAACCACTCGCTCATCTTTTCTTCATCCATCCCTTCGAGTTAGCTTTTATGATGACGCCGGCTGGAAAGGTCTCTTTTGGCAAGGTCTTCCTTTTGAATATCACCATGGGTGGAAGTTTCTGGCCATTAGCATGGCAAGCTAGAACCACAGTGAAGGATGACTTCTCATTCCCTGTGGTGCGAATATTCACCGTACGTGCTCCCGGAAATGAAACGTACGGTGATATCCGCGCGCTTTTTCTTCTTCTACGCGGGCGGGTGGTTGCTTACAGTAGAAGAAGAAGCGCTTCCTGTTCTATGGGGGCGGGTGCTTACCTTGGCGGTTGCTTGCGTAGAAGAAGAAGCGCTTCCTGTTCTACCGGGAAAAAAGATGGCGGCTGTTTACCGAAGTTGCGAGATCGAAACTTTATGAAAATTAATCTTAATATTTATCCATATATAAAGCGCACCGGGTTAAAAGGCGCACTGTCAGCTTTTGAGTAAATTTGTGGTTTTTAGGTGCGGCTAATAGTGCGGAAAATAGTGTATCTAAAGCGCAGTAAGGCAGCAATGGGAAGATGGTTGTGTTTTTTAGGGAGTTAAAAACCTACTCCTCTGTCTTTGCTGCTCTGTTCTGGCAACTTCAAGGGCAACAAAGTAAGTGTGTTTGTGGCCCAATTCACCGTTGCAGAGAAGAATGCGCAACTTAAGATTTGTGGAGCATTTATTAAAAGAAAATGAGATCATTTTTAAAAGCCACTGAAAAAGTAGGATTTGACCCCTTTCAGTTCCAGGATTATTGATTCAGACTTCCTGTCCTTGTTGTCTTCAAAGCTGATGAGTGGCAGTAGAAAAAGCTGTGTCTTTAATAGTCCAGAGGACGTGATGCCTCGTCTGCCACGTAATTGTTGTGTTGTGTGTGTGTGTGTGTGTGTGTGCGTTAACCGCAGACTCCTGATAAGCTTTTTGCTGAGCATGCAGTCGTACCTACATCATTATTGCTGTTATTTGTTTGCTCATTATTTGGATTGCTTGTTTTTTTTCTCCCGGGTACTTACAAAAAAAAACCTTTGTATAACACGTTCTTAACATGGTGCTGAGTAGGGATGCACAATGACTTCTTTTAAGCCAATACCGATAACGTCCCGCTTCTCAGTACTGACATTGACGTCTGCTAACGAGGGATGTGCCGATCGATCGGTGTCCGGGACGATTTTCATGAAAAAGGAAGTGATTGCCAGTGCTGATTATTGGCGATCACAAACGTCGATCCCGGCTGACAAGCCAGCAGAGCAGGGATGTCAAACTAGTTTTCATTGGCTGCCATCTTGTAACAGTGAATAATGTACAAATTTGATGTCATCATTAATGATATAAATTGTTTTAAGTAGACTGTCGATTTTGCAGTAAAAACTTTATATTTACAACATTTTACTGTAAAATATAGTGTTGTTGTTTTTTTTTTACAACATTTTACAGTAAATGTAAAAAACAGTACCACTGTTTTTTGAGGGTTTTTTTTAAGGGAAAATCTGGCAGCTTAGTTGCCAGAATTTTTGTGTTAAATTGACATCGGTTTTTACTTAATTATATTGTTCATGGAAAAACTGTGTACGTTATTTTCTTATTCTGGCAACTAAGCTGCCAGTTTTTCTACCGTAAAAACAAATGTACCGTCTTTTCATTTACAGTAATACACCGTTAAAGGGGAACATTATCACCAGACCTATGTAAGGGTCAATATATACCTTGATGTTGCAGAAAAAAGACCATATATTTTTTTAACCCATTTCCGAACTCTAAATACCGTATTTTCCGCACCATAAGGCGCCCTGGGTTATAAGCCGCACCTTCAATGAAGGGCATATTTCAAAACTTTGTCCACCTATAAGCCGCCCCGTGTTGTAAGCCGGCTGGAATATTCGGGAATGATCCATTTTTCAAACTTCCACAATTCCCACATTTTTCAACTGATTCAAACCATTCCACCTTCAACGCATTCCATTCATTCTAGAAACCCAAACTATCATTTTTCCACGTTCCAAAAATTTCCAGGAATTCCTGTTTTTTTCTAACCTTATTTCCAACCTTTTTTTAGTGCGATGACTCCTTTCACATTTTTCAACCCATTTTAACCGTTTTACTGTCAAAACATTCTTCTTGGTCAAGACAAAAAAAACAAGTTGGTTTAAGAACTTTAAAAATTCCTGGTTTTCCCGAAATTCCATTTTTCAATTAAAAAAATGGTATTACTTCAACATTTCTTGACCGATTTAAACAATTCCAACACCATCCGATTCAGCTCCTAATCATTTTACCAAAAAAAATCCCACTTTTCCCAAAATTCCCGATTTCCAGGATGTTCCCATTGAAATGAATGGGACATTTTTCAAAGTTCCACAACTCCCACATTGTTTATCTGATTCAAACTGTTCCAACTTCAAAATGTTCAGCCTGTTCAGGAATTGTGTGCTCCCTTTCAACAATTCTAAAAAAAAAAATCCCAGATTTTCTAGAATTCCCTGTTTTTAGGGACATTTTCCCCATTCAAAATGAATGATCCATTTTTCAAACTTCCACATTTTCCAATCGATTCAAACCATTCCACCTTCAACACAATCAATTCATCCTGGAAATTCAAACTATCATTTTTCCACGTTCCAAAAATTTCCAGGAATTCATGTTTTTTCCTAACCTTATTTCCAACCTTTTTTAGTGCGATGACTCCTTTTACATTTTTCAACCCATTTGAACATTTCCACTGTCAAAACATTCTTCTTAGTCAGGACAAAAAAACAAGTTGGTTTAGGAACTATAAAAATTCCTGGTTTTCCCGAAATTCCGTAATACCATTTTTCGATTAAAAAACTGTCCCTACTTCAACATATCTTGACCAATTTAAACAATTCCAACACCATCCGATTCAGCTCCTAATCATTTTACCAAAAAAAATCCCACTTTTCCCAAAATTCCCGATTTCCAGGATGTTCCCATTGAAATGAATGGGACATTTTTCAAAGTTCCACAACTCCCACATTGTTTATCTGATTCAAACTGTTCCAACTTCAAAATGTTCAGCCTGTTCAGGAATTGTGTGCTCCCTTTCAACAATTCTAAAAAAAAAATCCCAGATTTTCTAGAATTCCCTGTTTTTAGGGACATTTTCCCCATTCAAAATGAATGATCCATTTTTCAAACTTCCACAATTCCCACATTTTTCAACTGATTCAAACCATTCCACCTTCAACGCATTCCATTCATTCTAGAAATCCAAACCATCATTTTTCCACGTTCCAAAAATTTCCAGGAATTCATGTTTTTTTCTAACCTTATATCCAACCTTTTTTTTAGTGCGATGACTCCTTTCACATTTTTCAACCCATTTTAACCGTTTTACTGTCAAAACATTCTTCTTGGTCAAGACAAAAAAACCAAGTTGGTTTAAGAACTTTAAAAATTCCTGGTTTTCCCGAAATTCCATTTTTCAATTAAAAAAATGGTATTACTTCAACATTTCTTGACCGATTTAAACAATTCCAACACCATCCGATTCAGCTCCTAATCATTTTACCAAAAAAAATCCCACTTTCCCCAAAATTCCCGATTTCCAGGATGTTCCCATTGAAATGAATGGGACATTTTTCAAAGTTTCACAACTCCCACATTGTTTATCTGATTCAAACTGTTCCAACTTCAAAATGTTCAGCCTGTTCAGGAATTGTGTGCTCCCTTTCAACAATTCTAAAAAAAAAAATCCCAGATTTTCTAGAATTCCCTGTTTTTAGGGACATTTTCCCCATTCAAAATGAATGATCCATTTTTCAAACTTCCACATTTTCCAATCGATTCAAACCATTCCACCTTCAACACAATCAATTCATCCTGGAAATTCAAACTATCATTTTTCCACGT
This sequence comes from Nerophis lumbriciformis, assembly GCF_033978685.3. Lineage (NCBI taxonomy): Eukaryota > Metazoa > Chordata > Actinopteri > Syngnathiformes > Syngnathidae > Nerophis > Nerophis lumbriciformis. The sequence continues at coordinate 19,441,378 of NC_084586.2, read as the reverse complement.
TCCAAAAATTTCCAGGAATTCATGTTTTTTTCTAACCTTATTTCCAACCTTTTTTTAGTGCGATGACTCCTTTCATATTTTTCAACCCATTTTAACCGTTTTACTGTCAAAACATTCTTCTTGGTCAAGACAAAAAAAACAAGTTGGTTTAAGAACTTTAAAAATTCCTGGTTTTCCCGAAATTCCATTTTTCAATTAAAAAAATGGTATTACTTCAACATTTCTTGACCGATTTAAACAATTCCAACACCATCTGATTCAGCTCCTAATCATTTTACCAAAAAAAATCCCACTTTTCCCAAAATTCCCGATTTCCAGGATGTTCCCATTGAAATGAATGGGACATTTTTCAAAGTTCCACAACTCCCACATTGTTTATCTGATTCAAACTGTTCCAACTTCAAAATGTTCAGCCTGTTCAGGAATTGTGTGCTCCCTTTCAACAATTCTAAAAAAAAAATCCCAGATTTTCTAGAATTCCCTGTTTTTAGGGACATTTTCCCCATTCAAAATGAATGATCCATTTTTCAAACTTCCACATTTTCCAATCGATTCAAACCATTCCACCTTCAACACAATCAATTCATCCTGGAAATTCAAACTATCATTTTTCCACGTTCCAAAAATTTCCAGGAATTCCTGTTTTTTTCTAACCTTATTTCCAACCTTTTTTTAGTGCGATGACTCCTTTCACATTTTTCAACCCATTTTAACCGTTTTACTGTCAAAACATTCTTCTTGGTCAAGACAAAAAAAACAAGTTGGTTTAAGAACTTTAAAAATTCCTGGTTTTCCCGAAATTCCATTTTTCAATTAAAAAAATGGTATTACTTCAACATTTCTTGACCGATTTAAACAATTCCAACACCATCCGATTCAGCTCCTAATCATTTTACCCCAAAAAATCCCACTTTTCCCAAAATTCCCGATTTCCAGGATGTTCCCATTGAAATGAATGGGACATTTTTCAAAGTTCCACAACTCCCACATTGTTTATCTGATTCAAACTGTTCCAACTTCAAAATGTTCAGCCTGTTCAGGAATTGTGTGCTCCCTTTCAACAATTCTAAAAAAAAAAATCCCAGATTTTCTAGAATTCCCTGTTTTTAGGGACATTTTCCCCATTCAAAATGAATGATCCATTTTTCAAACTTCCACATTTTCCAATCGATTCAAACCATTCCACCTTCAACACAATCAATTCATCCTGGAAATTCAAACTATCATTTTTCCACGTTCCAAAAATTTCCAGGAATTCCTGTTTTTTTCTAACCATATTTCCAACCTTTTTTTTAGTGCGATGACTCCTTTCACATTTTTCAACCCATTTTAACCGTTTTACTGTCAAAACATTCTTCTTGGTCAAGACAAAAAAAACAAGTTGGTTTAAGAACTTTAAAAATTCCTGGTTTTCCCGAAATTCCATTTTTCAATTAAAAAAATGGTATTACTTCAACATTTCTTGACCGATTTAAACAATTCCAACACCATCCGATTCAGCTCCTAATCATTTTACAAAAAAAAATCCCACTTTTCCCAAAATTCCCGATTTCCAGGATGTTCCCATTGAAATGAATGGGACATTTTTCAAAGTTCCACAACTCCCACATTGTTTATCTGATTCAAACTGTTCCAACTTCAAAATGTTCAGCCTGTTCAGGAATTGTGTGCTCCCTTTCAACAATTCTAAAAAAAAACCCCCCAGATTTTCTAGAATTCCCTGTTTTTAGGGACATTTTCCCCATTCAAAATGAATGATCCATTTTTCAAACTTCCACAATTCCCACATTTTCCAATCGATTCAAACCATTCCACCTTCAACACAATCAATTCATCCTGGAAATTCAAACTATCATTTTTCCACGTTCCAAAAATTTCCAGGAATTCATGTTTTTTTCTAACCTTATTTCCAACCTTTTTTAGTGCGATGACTCCTTTTACATTTTTCAACCCATTTGAACATTTCCACTGTCAAAACATTCTTCTTAGTCAGGACAAAAAAAACAAGTTGGTTTAAGAACTTTAAAAATTCCTGGTTTTCCCGAAATTCCGTAATACCATTTTTCGATTAAAAAACTGTCACTACTTCAACATTTCTTGACCGATTTAAACAATTCCAACACCATCCGATTCAGCTCCTAATCATTTTACCAAAAAAAATCCCACTTTTCCCAAAATTCCCGATTTCCAGGATGTTCCCATTGAAATGAATGGGACATTTTTCAAAGTTCCACAACTCCCACATTGTTTATCTGATTCAAACTGTTCCAACTTCAAAATGTTCAGCCTGTTCAGGAATTGTGTGCTCCCTTTCAACAATTCTAAAAAAAAAAATCCCAGATTTTCTAGAATTCCCTGTTTTTAGGGACATTTTCCCCATTCAAAATGAATGATCCATTTTTCAAACTTCCACAATTCCCACATTTTCCAATCGATTCAAACCATTCCACCTTCAACACAATCAATTCATCCTGGAAATTCAAACTATCATTTTTCCACGTTCCAAAAATTTCCAGGAATTCATGTTTTTTTCTAACCTTATTTCCAACCTTTTTTTAGTGCGATGACTCCTTTCACATTTTTCAACCCATTTTAACCGTTTTACTGTCAAAACATTCTTCTTGGTCAAGACAAAAAAAACAAGTTGGTTTAAGAACTTTAAAAATTCCTGGTTTTCCCGAAATTCCATTTTTCAATTAAAAAAATGGTATTACTTCAACATTTCTTGACCGATTTAAACAATTCCAACACCATCCGATTCAGCTCCTAATCATTTTACCAAAAAAAATCCCACTTTCCCCAAAATTCCCGATTTCCAGGATGTTCCCATTGAAATGAATGGGACATTTTTCAAAGTTCCACAACTCCCACATTGTTTATCTGATTCAAACTGTTCCAACTTCAAAATGTTCAGCCTGTTCAGGAATTGTGTGCTCCCTTTCAACAATTCTAAAAAAAAAAATCCCAGATTTTCTAGAATTCCCTGTTTTTAGGGACATTTTCCCCATTCAAAATGAATGATCCATTTTTCAAACTTCCACAATTCCCACATTTTCCAATCGATTCAAACCATTCCACCTTCAACACAATCAATTCATCCTGGAAATTCAAACTATCATTTTTCCACGTTCCAAAAATTTCCAGGAATTCCTGTTTTTTTCTAACCTTATTTCCAACCTTTTTTAGTGCGATGACTCCTTTTACATTTTTCAACCCATTTGAACATTTCCACTGTCAAAACATTCTTCTTAGTCAAGACAAAAAAAACAAGTTGGTTTAGGAACTTTAAAAATTCCTGGTTTTCCCGAAATTCCATTTTTCAATTAAAAAAATGGTATTACTTCAACATTTCTTGACCGATTTAAACAATTCCAACACCATCCGATTCAGCTCCTAATCATTTTACCAAAAAAATATCCCACTTTTCCCAAAATTCCCGATTTCCAGGATGTTCCCATTGAAATGAATGGGACATTTTTCAAAGTTCCACAACTCCCACATTGTTTATCTGATTCAAACTGTTCCAACTTCAAAATGTTCAGCCTGTTCAGGAATTGTGTGCTCCCTTTCAACAATTCTAAAAAAAAACCCCCCAGATTTTCTAGAATTCCCTGTTTTTAGGGACATTTTCCCCATTCAAAATGAATGATCCATTTTTCAAACTTCCACAATTCCCACATTTTCCAATCGATTCAAACCATTCCACCTTCAACACAATCAATTCATCCTGGAAATTCAAACTATCATTTTTCCACGTTCCAAAAATTTCCAGGAATTCATGTTTTTTTCTAACCTTATTTCCAACCTTTTTTAGTGCGATGACTCCTTTTACATTTTTCAACCCATTTGAACATTTCCACTGTCAAAACATTCTTCTTAGTCAGGACAAAAAAAACAAGTTGGTTTAAGAACTTTAAAAATTCCTGGTTTTCCCGAAATTCCGTAATACCATTTTTCGATTAAAAAACTGTCACTACTTCAACATTTCTTGACCGATTTAAACAATTCCAACACCATCCGATTCAGCTCCTAATCATTTTACCAAAAAAAATCCCACTTTTCCCAAAATTCCCGATTTCCAGGATGTTCCCATTGAAATGAATGGGACATTTTTCAAAGTTCCACAACTCCCACATTGTTTATCTGATTCAAACTGTTCCAACTTCAAAATGTTCAGCCTGTTCAGGAATTGTGTGCTCCCTTTCAACAATTCTAAAAAAAAAAATCCCAGATTTTCTAGAATTCCCTGTTTTTAGGGACATTTTCCCCATTCAAAATGAATGATCCATTTTTCAAACTTCCACAATTCCCACATTTTCCAATCGATTCAAACCATTCCACCTTCAACACAATCAATTCATCCTGGAAATTCAAACTATCATTTTTCCACGTTCCAAAAATTTCCAGGAATTCATGTTTTTTTCTAACCTTATTTCCAACCTTTTTTTAGTGCGATGACTCCTTTCACATTTTTCAACCCATTTTAACCGTTTTACTGTCAAAACATTCTTCTTGGTCAAGACAAAAAAAACAAGTTGGTTTAAGAACTTTAAAAATTCCTGGTTTTCCCGAAATTCCATTTTTCAATTAAAAAAATGGTATTACTTCAACATTTCTTGACCGATTTAAACAATTCCAACACCATCCGATTCAGCTCCTAATCATTTTACCAAAAAAAATCCCACTTTCCCCAAAATTCCCGATTTCCAGGATGTTCCCATTGAAATGAATGGGACATTTTTCAAAGTTCCACAACTCCCACATTGTTTATCTGATTCAAACTGTTCCAACTTCAAAATGTTCAGCCTGTTCAGGAATTGTGTGCTCCCTTTCAACAATTCTAAAAAAAAAAATCCCAGATTTTCTAGAATTCCCTGTTTTTAGGGACATTTTCCCCATTCAAAATGAATGATCCATTTTTCAAACTTCCACAATTCCCACATTTTCCAATCGATTCAAACCATTCCACCTTCAACACAATCAATTCATCCTGGAAATTCAAACTATCATTTTTCCACGTTCCAAAAATTTCCAGGAATTCCTGTTTTTTTCTAACCTTATTTCCAACCTTTTTTAGTGCGATGACTCCTTTTACATTTTTCAACCCATTTGAACATTTCCACTGTCAAAACATTCTTCTTAGTCAAGACAAAAAAAACAAGTTGGTTTAGGAACTTTAAAAATTCCTGGTTTTCCCGAAATTCCATTTTTCAATTAAAAAAATGGTATTACTTCAACATTTCTTGACCGATTTAAACAATTCCAACACCATCCGATTCAGCTCCTAATCATTTTACCAAAAAAATATCCCACTTTTCCCAAAATTCCCGATTTCCAGGATGTTCCCATTGAAATGAATGGGACATTTTTCAAAGTTCCACAACTCCCACATTGTTTATCTGATTCAAACTGTTCCAACTTCAAAATGTTCAGCCTGTTCAGGAATTGTGTGCTCCCTTTCAACAATTCTAAAAAAAAAATCCCAGATTTTCTAGAATTCCCTGTTTTTAGGGACATTTTCCCCATTCAAAATGAATGATCCATTTTTCAAACTTCCACATTTTCCAATCGATTCAAACCATTCCACCTTCAACACAATCAATTCATCCTGGAAATTCAAACTATCATTTTTCCACATTCCAAAAATTTCCAGGAATTCCTGTTTTTTTCTAACCATATTTCCAACCTTTTTTTTAGTGCGATGACTCCTTTCACATTTTTCAACCCATTTTAACCGTTTTACTGTCAAAACATTCTTCTTGGTCAAGACAAAAAAAACAAGTTGGTTTAAGAACTTTAAAAATTCCTGGTTTTCCCGAAATTCCATTTTTCAATTAAAAAAATGGTATTACTTCAACATTTCTTGACCGATTTAAACAATTCCAACACCATCCGATTCAGCTCCTAATCATTTTACCAAAAAAAATCCCACTTTTCCCAAAATTCCCGATTTCCAGGATGTTCCCATTGAAATGAATGGGACATTTTTCAAAGTTCCACAACTCCCACATTGTTTATCTGATTCAAACTGTTCCAACTTCAAAATGTTCAGCCTGTTCAGGAATTGTGTGCTCCCTTTCAACAATTCTAAAAAAAAAAATCCCAGATTTTCTAGAATTCCCTGTTTTTAGGGACATTTTCCCCATTCAAAATGAATGATCCATTTTTCAAACTTCCACATTTTCCAATCGATTCAAACCATTCCACCTTCAACACAATCAATTCATCCTGGAAATTCAAACTATCATTTTTCCACGTTCCAAAAATTTCCAGGAATTCCTGTTTTTTTCTAACCATATTTCCAACCTTTTTTTTAGTGCGATGACTCCTTTCACATTTTTCAACCCATTTTAACCGTTTTACTGTCAAAACATTCTTCTTGGTCAAGACAAAAAAAACAAGTTGGTTTAAGAACTTTAACAATTCCTGGTTTTCCCGAAATTCCATTTTTCAATTAAAAAAATGGTATTACTTCAACATTTCTTGGCCGATTTAAACAATTCCAACACCATCCGATTCAGCTCCTAATCATTTTACCCAAAAAAATCCCACTTTTCCCAAAATTCCCGATTTCCAGGATGTTCCCATTGAAATGAATGGGACATTTTTCAAAGTTCCACAACTCCCACATTGTTTATCTGATTCAAACTGTTCCAACTTCAAAATGTTCAGCCTGTTCAGGAATTGTGTGCTCCCTTTCAACAATTCTAAAAAAAAAAATCCCAGATTTTCTAGAATTCCCTGTTTTTAGGGACATTTTCCCCATTCAAAATGAATGATCCATTTTTCAAACTTCCACAATTCCCACATTTTCCAATCGATTCAAACCATTCCACCTTCAACACAATCAATTCATCCTGGAAATTCAAACTATCATTTTTCCACGTTCCAAAAATTTCCAGGAATTCATGTTTTTTCCTAACCTTATTTCCAACCTTTTTTAGTGCGATGACTCCTTTCACATTTTTCAACCCATTTTAACCGTTTTACTGTCAAAACATTCTTCTTGGTCAAGACAAAAAAAACAAGTTGGTTTAAGAACTTTAAAAATTCCTGGTTTTCCCGAAATTCCATTTTTCAATTAAAAAAATGGTATTACTTCAACATTTCTTGACCGATTTAAACAATTCCAACACCATCCGATTCAGCTCCTAATCATTTTACCAAAAAAAATCCCACTTTTCCCAAAATTCCCGATTTCCAGGATGTTCCCATTGAAATGAATGGGACATTTTTCAAAGTTCCACAACTCCCACATTGTTTATCTGATTCAAACTGTTCCAACTTCAAAATGTTCAGCCTGTTCAGGAATTGTGTGCTCCCTTTCAACAATTCTAAAAAAAAAATCCCAAGATTTTCTAGAATTCCCTGTTTTTAGGGACATTTTCCCCATTCAAAATGAATGATCCATTTTTCAAACTTCCACAATTCCCACATTTTCCAATCGATTCAAACCATTCCACCTTCAACACAATCAATTCATCCTGGAAATTCAAACTATCATTTTTCCACGTTCCAAAAATTTCCAGGAATTCCTGTTTTTTTCTAACCTTATTTCCAACCTTTTTTAGTGCGATGACTCCTTTTACATTTTTCAACCCATTTGAACATTTCCACTGTCAAAACATTCTTCTTAGTCAGGACAAAAAAACAAGTTGGTTTAGGAACTTTAAAAATTCCTGGTTTTCCCGAAATTCCGTAATACCATTTTTCGATTAAAAAACTGTCACTACTTCAACATTTCTTGACCGATTTAAACAATTCCAACACCATCCGATTCAGCTCATTCAGGACATTCACGCTCCTAATCCTTTCCCCCCCCAAAAAATCCTGCTTTTACCAAAATTCCAGGGAAGTTCCCAATGAAATGAATGGGACATTTTTCCAAGTTGCACAATTCGCACATTTTTCAACCTATTCAAACCATTCCAACATCAACACCTTCCACTCATCCAACTAACACTTTCCCAAGTTCCAAAACCAAATTCCGGTGTTCCTGGAAATTCCAACTCTTCAACATTCAAACCATTCCAACATTGAAACTATTCTTCCATTCATACTACATTCTGTCAGCATTTCACTTCAACTTCAGCATTGGAACATTCACACACAATTCCTTCAGGAATTGTGTGCTCCCTTTCAACAATTCTAAAAAAAAAATCCCAGATTTTCTAGAATTCCCTGTTTTTAGGGACATTTTCCCCATTCAAAATGAATGATCCATTTTTCAAACTTCCACAATTCCCACATTTTCCAATCGATTCAAACCATTCCACCTTCAACACAATCAATTCATCCTGGAAATTCAAACTATCATTTTTCCACGTTCCAAAAATTTCCAGGAATTCATGTTTTTTCCTAACCTTATTTCCAACCTTTTTTAGTGCGATGACTCCTTTTACATTTTTCAACCCATTTGAACATTTCCACTGTCAAAACATTCTTCTTAGTCAGGACAAAAAAACAAGTTGGTTTAGGAACTTTAAAAATTCCTGGTTTTCCCGAAATTCCGTAATACCATTTTTCGATTAAAAAACTGTCACTACTTCAACATTTCTTGACCGATTTAAACAATTCCAACACCATCCGATTCAGCTCCTAATCATTTTACCAAAAAAAATCCCACTTTTCCCAAAATTCCCGATTTCCAGGATGTTCCCATTGAAATGAATGGGACATTTTTCAAAGTTCCACAACTCCCACATTGTTTATCTGATTCAAACTGTTCCAACTTCAAAATGATCAGCCTGTTCAGGAATTGTGTGCTCCCTTTCAACAATTCTAAAAAAAAAAATCCCAGATTTTCTAGAATTCCCTGTTTTTAGGGACATTTTCCCCATTCAAAATGAATGATCCATTTTTCAAACTTCCACATTTTCCAATCGATTCAAACCATTCCACCTTCAACACAATCAATTCATCCTGGAAATTCAAACTATCATTTTTCCACGTTCCAAAAATTTCCAGGAATTCCTGTTTTTTTCTAACCTTATTTCCAACCTTTTTTTAGTGCGATGACTCCTTTCACATTTTTCAACCCATTTTAACCGTTTTACTGTCAAAACATTCTTCTTGGTCAAGACAAAAAAAAACAAGTTGGTTTAAGAACTTTAAAAATTCCTGGTTTTCCCGAAATTCCATTTTTCAATTAAAAAAATGGTATTACTTCAACATTTCTTGACCGATTTAAACAATTCCAACACCATCCGATTCAGCTCCTAATCATTTTACCCCAAAGTTCCACAACTCCCACATTGTTTATCTGATTCAAACTGTTCCAACTTCAAAATGTTCAGCCTGTTCAGGAATTGTGTGCTCCCTTTCAACAATTCTAAAAAAAAAAAATCCCAGATTTTCTAGAATTCCCTGTTTTTAGGGACATTTTCCCCATTCAAAATGAATGATCCATTTTTCAAACTTCCACAATTCCCACATTTTCCAATCGATTCAAACCATTCCACCTTCAACACAATCAATTCATCCTGGAAATTCAAACTATCATTTTTCCACGTTCCAAAAATTTCCAGGAATTCATGTTTTTTTCCAACCTTTTTTAGTGCGATGACTCCTTTTACATTTTTCAACCCATTTGAACATTTCCACTGTCAAAACATTCTTCTTAGTCAGGACAAAAAAACAAGTTGGTTTAGGAACTTCAAAAATTCCTGGTTTTCCCGAAATTCCGTAATACCATTTTTCGATTAAAAAACTGTCACTACTTCAACATTTCTTGACCGATTTAAACAATTCCAACACCATCCGATTCAGCTCCTAATCATTTTACCAAAAAAAAATCCCACTTTTCCCAAAATTCCCGATTTCCAGGATGTTCCCATTGAAATGAATGGGACATTTTTCAAAGTTCCACAACTCCCACATTGTTTATCTGATTCAAACTGTTCCAACTTCAAAATGTTCAGCCTGTTCAGGAATTGTGTGCTCCCTTTCAACAATTCTAAAAAAAAAATCCCAGATTTTCTAGAATTCCCTGTTTTTAGGGACATTTTCCCCATTCAAAATGAATGATCCATTTTTCAAACTTCCACAATTCCCACATTTTTCAACTGATTCAAACCATTCCACCTTCAACGCATTTCAAACTTCCACAATTCCCACATTTTCCAATCGATTCAAACCATTCCACCTTCAACACAATCAATTCATCCTGGAAATTCAAACTATCATTTTTCCACGTTCCAAAAATTTCCAGGAATTCATGTTTTTTCCTAACCTTATTTCCAACCTTTTTTAGTGCGATTTCTCCTTTTACATTTTTCAACCCATTTGAACATTTCCACTGTCAAAACATTCTTCTTAGTCAGGACAAAAAAACAAGTTGGTTTAGGAACTTTAAAAATTCCTGGTTTTCCCGAAATTCCGTAATACCATTTTTCGATTAAAAAACTGTCACTACTTCAACATTTCTTGACCGATTTAAACAATTCCAACACCAACCAATTCAGCTCATTCAGGACATTCACGCTCCTAATCATTTCCCCCCCCAAAAAATCCTGCTTTTACCAAAATTCCAGGGAAGTTCCCAATGAAATGAATGGGACATTTTTCCAAGTTGCACAATTCGCACATTTTTCAACCTATTCAAACCATTCCAACATCAACACCTTCCACTCATCCAACTAACACTTTCCCAAGTTCCAAAACCAAATTCCGGTGTTCCTGGAAATTCCAACTCTTCAACATTCAAACCATTCCAACATTGAAACTATTCTTCCATTCATACTACATTCTGTCAGCATTTCACTTCAACTTCAGCATTGGAACATTCACACACAATTCCTTAGGAATTGTGTGCTCCCTTTCAACAATTCTAAAAAAAAAAATCCCAGATTTTCTAGAATTCCCTGTTTTTAGGGACATTTTCCCCATTCAAAATGAATGATCCATTTTTCAAACTTCCACAATTCCCACATTTTCCAATCGATTCAAACCATTCCACCTTCAACACAATCAATTCATCCTGGAAATTCAAACTATCATTTTTCCACGTTCCAAAAATTTCCAGGAATTCATGTTTTTTCCTAACCTTATTTCCAACATTTTTTAGTGCGATGACTCCTTTTACATTTTTCAACTCATTTGAACATTTCCACTGTCAAAACATTCTTCTTAGTCAGGACAAAAAAACAAGTTGGTTTAGGAACTTTAAAAATTCCTGGTTTTCCCGAAATTCCGTAATACCATTTTTCGATTAAAAAACTGTCACTACTTCAACATTTCTTGACCGATTTAAACAATTCCAACACCATCCGATTCAGCTCCTAATCATTTTACCCCAAAAAATCCCACTTTTCCCAAAATTCCCGATTTCCAGGATGTTCCCATTGAAATGAATGGGACATTTTTCAAAGTTCCACAACTCCCACATTGTTTATCTGATTCAAACTGTTCCAACTTCAAAATGTTCAGCCTGTTCAGGAATTGTGTGCTCCCTTTCAACAATTCTAAAAAAAAAATCCCAGATTTTCTAGAATTCCCTGTTTTTAGGGACATTTTCCCCATTCAAAATGAATGATCCATTTTTCAAACTTCCACAATTCCCACATTTTCCAATCGATTCAAACCATTCCACCTTCAACACAATCAATTCATCCTGGAAATTCAAACTATCATTTTTCCACGTTCCAAAAATTTCCAGGAATTCCTGTTTTTTTCTAACCTTATTTCCAACCTTTTTTAGTGCGATGACTCCTTTTACATTTTTCAAACCATTTGAACATTTCCACTGTCAAAACATTCTTCTTAGTCAGGACAAAAAAACAAGTTGGTTTAGGAACTTTAAAAATTCCTGGTTTTCCCGAAATTCCATTTTTCAATTAAAAAAAATGGTATTACTTCAACATTTCTTGACCGATTTAAACAATTCCAACACCATCCGATTCAGCTCCTAATCATTTTACCAAAAAAAATCCCACTTTTCCCCAAAATTCCCGATTTCCAGGATGTTCCCATTGAAATGAATGGGACATTTTTCAAAGTTCCACAACTCCCACATTGTTTATCTGATTCAAACTGTTCCAACTTCAAAATGTTCAGCCTGTTCAGGAATTGTGTGCTCCCTTTCAACAATTCTAAAAAAAAAAATCCCAGATTTTCTAGAATTCCCTGTTTTTAGGGACATTTTCCCCATTCAAAATGAATGATCCATTTTTCAAACTTCCACAATTCCCGCATTTTCCAATCGATTCAAACCATTCCACCTTCAACACAATCAATTCATCCTGGAAATTCAAACTATCATTTTTCCACGTTCCAAAAATTTCCAGGAATTCATGTTTTTTTCTAACCTTATTTCCAACCTTTTTTAGTGCGATGACTCCTTTTACATTTTTCAACCCATTTGAACATTTCCACTGTCAAAACATTCTTCTTAGTCAGGACAAAAAAACAAGTTGGTTTAGGAACTTTAAAAATTCCTGGTTTTCCCGAAATTCCCGATTTCCAGGATGTTCCCATTGAAATGAATGGGACATTTTTCAAAGTTCCACAACTCCCACATTGTTTATCTGATTCAAACTGTTCCAACTTCAAAATGTTCAGCCTGTTCAGGAATTGTGTGCTCCCTTTCAACAATTCTAAAAAAAAAATCCCAGATTTTCTAGAATTCCCTGTTTTTAGGGACATTTTCCCCATTCAAAATGAATGATCCATTTTTCAAACTTCCACATTTTCCAATCGATTCAAACCATTCCACCTTCAACACAATTAATTCATCCTGGAAATTCAAACTATCATTTTTCCACGTTCCAAAAATTTCCAGGAATTCATGTTTTTTCCTAACCTTATTTCCAACCTTTTTTAGTGCGATGACTCCTTTTACATTTTTCAACCAATTTGAACATTTCCACTGTCAAAACATTCTTCTTAGTCAGGACAAAAAAACAAGTTGGTTTAGGAACTTTAAAAATTCCTGGTTTTCCCGAAATTCCGTAATACCATTTTTCGATTAAAAAACTGTCACTACTTCAACATTTCTTGACCGATTTAAACAATTCCAACACCATCCGATTCAGCTCCTAATCATTTTACCAAAAAAAATCCCACTTTTCCCAAAATTCCCGATTTCCAGGATGTTCCCATTGAAATGAATGGGACATTTTTCAAAGTTCCACAACTCCCACATTGTTTATCTGATTCAAACTGTTCCAACTTCAAAATGTTCAGCCTGTTCAGGAATTGTGTGCTCCCTTTCAACAATTCTAAAAAAAAAATCCCAGATTTTCTAGAATTCCCTGTTTTTAGGGACATTTTCCCCATTCAAAATGAATGATCCATTTTTCAAACTTCCACAATTCCCACATTTTCCAATCGATTCAAACCATTCCACCTTCAACACAATCAATTCATCCTGGAAATTCAAACTATCATTTTTCCACGTTCCAAAAATTTCCAGGAATTCATGTTTTTTTCTAACCTTATTTCCAACCTTTTTTTAGTGCGATGACTCCTTTCACATTTTTCAACCCATTTTAACCGTTTTACTGTCAAAACATTCTTCTTGGTCAAGACAAAAAAAACAAGTTGGTTTAAGAACTTTAAAAATTCCTGGTTTTCCCGAAATTCCATTTTTCAATTAAAAAAATGGTATTACTTCAACATTTCTTGACCGATTTAAACAATTCCAACACCATCCGATTCAGCTCCTAATCATTTTACCAAAAAAAAAATCCCACTTTTCCCAAAATTCCCGATTTCCAGGATGTTCCCATTGAAATGAATGGGACATTTTTCAAAGTTCCACAACTCCCACATTGTTTATCTGATTCAAACTGTTCCAACTTCAAAATGTTCAGCCTGTTCAGGAATTGTGTGCTCCCTTTCAACAATTCTAAAAAAAAAAATCCCAGATTTTCTAGAATTCCCTGTTTTTAGGGACATTTTCCCCATTCAAAATGAATGATCCATTTTTCAAACTTCCACATTTTCCAATCGATTCAAACCATTCCACCTTCAACACAATCAATTCATCCTGGAAATTCAAACTATCATTTTTCCACGTTCCAAAAATTTCCAGGAATTCATGTTTTTTCCTAACCTTATTTCCAACCTTTTTTAGTGCGATGACTCCTTTTACATTTTTCAACCCATTTGAACATTTCCACTGTCAAAACATTCTTCTTAGTCAGGACAAAAAAACAAGTTGGTTTAGGAACTTTAAAAATTCCTGGTTTTCCCGAAATTCCGTAATACCATTTTTCGATTAAAAAACTGTCACTACTTCAACATTTCTTGACCGATTTAAACAATTCCAACACCATCCGATTCAGCTCCTAATCATTTTACCAAAAAAAATCCCACTTTTCCCAAAATTCCCGATTTCCAGGATGTTCCCATTGAAATGAATGGGACATTTTTCAAAGTTCCACAACTCCCACATTGTTTATCTGATTCAAACTGTTCCAACTTCAAAATGTTCAGCCTGTTCAGGAATTGTGTGCTCCCTTTCAACAATTCAAAAAAAAAAAATCCCAGATTTTCTAGAATTCCCTGTTTTTAGGGACATTTTCCCCATTCAAAATGAATGATCCATTTTTCAAACTTCCACAATTCCCACATTTTCCAATCGATTCAAACCATTCCACCTTCAACACAATCAATTCATCCTGGAAATTCAAACTATCATTTTTCCACGTTCCAAAAATTTCCAGGAATTCATGTTTTTTCCTAACCTTATTTCCAACCTTTTTTAGTGCGATGACTCCTTTTACATTTTTCAACCCATTTGAACATTTCCACTGTCAAAACATTCTTCTTAGTCAGGACAAAAAAACAAGTTGGTTTAGGAACTTTAAAAATTCCTGGTTTTCCCGAAATTCCGTAATACCATTTTTCGATTAAAAAACTGTCACTACTTCAACATTTCTTGACCGATTTAAACAATTCCAACACCATCCGATTCAGCTCCTAATCATTTTACCCCAAAAAATCCCACTTTTCCCAAAATTCCCGATTTCCAGGATGTTCCCATTGAAATGAATGCGACATTTTTCAAAGTTCCACAACTCCCACATTGTTTATCTAATTCAAACTGTTCCAACTTCAAAATGTTCAGCCTGTTCAGGAATTGTGTGCTCCCTTTCAACAATTCTAAAAAAAAAAATCCCAGATTTTCTAGAATTCCCTGTTTTTAGGGACATTTTCCCCATTCAAAATGAATGATCCATTTTTCAAACTTCCACAATTCCCACATTTTCCAATCGATTCAAACCATTCCACCTTCAACACAATCAATTCATCCTGGAAATTCAAACTATCATTTTTCCACGTTCCAAAAATTTCCAGGAATTCATGTTTTTTTCTAACCTTATTTCCAACCTTTTTTAGTGCGATGACTCCTTTTACATTTTTCAACCCATTTGAACATTTCCACTGTCAAAACATTCTTCTTAGTCAGGACAAAAAAACAAGTTGGTTTAGGAACTTTAAAAATTCCTGGTTTTCCCGAAATTCCGTAATACCATTTTTCGATTAAAAAACTGTCACTACTTCAACATTTCTTGACCGATTTAAACAATTCCAACACCAACCAATTCAGCTCATTCAGGACATTCACTCTCCTAATCCTTTCCCCCCCCCAAAAAATCCTGCTTTTACCAAAATTCCAGGGAATTTCCCAATGAAATGAATGGGACATTTTTCCAAGTTGCACAATTCACACATTTTTTCAACCTATTCAAACCATTCCAACATCAACACCTTCCACTCATCCAACTAACACTTTCCCAAGTTCCAAAACCAAATTCCGGTGTTCCTGGAAATTCCAACTCTTCAACATTCAAACCATTCCAACATTGAAACTATTCTTCCATTCATACTACATTCTGTCAGCATTTCACTTCAACTTCAGCATTGGAACATTCACACACAATTCCTTCAGGAATTGTGTGCTCCCTTTCAACAATTCTAAAAAAAAAAATCCCAGATTTTCTAGAATTCCCTGTTTTTAGGGACATTTTCCCCATTCAAAATGAATGATCCATTTTTCAAACTTCCACAATTCCCACATTTTCCAATCGATTCAAACCATTCCACCTTCAACACAATCAATTCATCCTGGAAATTCAAACTATCATTTTTCCACGTTCCAAAAATTTCCAGGAATTCATGGTTTTTTCTAACCTTATTTCCAACCTTTTTTAGTGCGATGACTCCTTTTACATTTTTCAACCCATTTGAACATTTCCACTGTCAAAACATTCTTCTTAGTCAGGACAAAAAAACAAGTTGGTTTAGGAACTTTAAAAATTCCTGGTTTTCCCGAAATTCCGTAATACCATTTTTCGATTAAAAAACTGTCACTACTTCAACATTTCTTGACCGATTTAAACAATTCCAACACCAACCAATTCAGCTCATTCAGGACATTCACTCTCCTAATCCTTTCCCCCCCCAAAAAATCCTGCTTTTACCAAAATTCCAGGGAAGTTCCCAATGAAATGAATGGGACATTATTCCAAGTTGCACAATTCGCACATTTTTCAACCTATTCAAACCATTCCAACATCAACACCTTCCACTCATCCAACTAACACTTTCCCAAGTTCCAAAACCAAATTCCGGTGTTCCTGGAAATTCCAACTCTTCAACATTCAAACCATTCCAACATTGAAACTATTCTTCCATTCATACTACATTCTGTCAGCATTTCACTTCAACTTCAGCATTGGAACATTCACACACAATTCCTTCAGGAATTGTGTGCTCCCTTTCAACAATTCTAAAAAAAAATCCCAGATTTTCTAGAATTCCCTGTTTTTAGGGACATTTTTTTCCCCATTCAAAATGAATGATCCATTTTTCAAACTTCCACATTTTCCAATCGATTCAAACCATTCCACCTTCAACACAATCAATTCATCCTGGAAATTCAAACTATCATTTTTCCACGTTCCAAAAATTTCCAGGAATTCCTGTTTTTTTCTAACCTTATTTCCAACCATTTTTTTAGTGCGATGACTCCTTTCACATTTTTCAACCCATTTTAACCGTTTTACTGTCAAAACATTCTTCTTGGTCAAGACAAAAAAAACAAGTTGGTTTAACAACTTTAAAAATTCCTGGTTTTCCCGAAATTCCATTTTTCAATTAAAAAAATGGTATTACTTCAACATTTCTTGACCGATTTAAACAATTCCAACACCATCCGATTCAGCTCCTAATCATTTTACCAAAAAAAATCCCACTTTTCCCCAAATTCCCGATTTCCAGGATGTTCCCATTGAAATGAATGGGACATTTTTCAAAGTTCCACAACTCCCACATTGTTTATCTGATTCAAACTGTTCCAACTTCAAAATGTTCAGCCTGTTCAGGAATTGTGTGCTCCCTTTCAACAATTCTAAAAAAAAAAATCCCAGATTTTCTAGAATTCCCTGTTTTTAGGGACATTTTCCCCATTCAAAATGAATGATCCATTTTTCAAACTTCCACATTTTCCAATCGATTCAAACCATTCCACCTTCAACACAATCAATTCATCCTGGAAATTCAAACCATCATTTTTCCACGTTCCAAAAATTTCCAGGAATTCCTGTTTTTTTCTAACCTTATTTCCAACCTTTTTTAGTGCGATGACTCCTTTCACATTTTTCAACCCATTTTAACCTTTTTACTGTCAAAACATTCTTCTTAGTCAGGACAAAAAAACAAGTTGGTTTAAGAACTTTAAAAATTCCTGGTTTTCCCGAAATTCCATTTTTCAATTAAAAAAATGGTATTACTTCAACATTTCTTGACCGATTTAAACAATTCCAACACCATCCGATTCAGCTCCTAATCATTTTACCAAAAAAAAATCCCACTTTTCCCAAAATTCCTGATTTCCAGGATGTTCCCATTGAAATGAATGGGACATTTTTCAAAGTTCCACAACTCCCACATTGTTTATCTGATTCAAACTGTTCCAACTTCAAAATGTTCAGCCTGTTCAGGAATTGTGTGCTCCCTTTCAACAATTCTAAAAAAAAAATCCCAGATTTTCTAGAATTCCCTGTTTTTAGGGACATTTTCCCCATTCAAAATGAATGATCCATTTTTCAAACTTCCACAATTCCCACATTTTCCAATCGATTCAAACCATTCCACCTTCAACACAATCAATTCATCCTGGAAATTCAAACTATCATTTTTCCACGTTCCAAAAATTTCCAGGAATTCCTGTTTTTTTCTAACCTTATTTCCAACCTTTTTTAGTGCGATGACTCCTTTTACATTTTTCAACCCATTTGAACATTTCCACTGTCAAAACATTCTTCTTAGTCAAGACAAAAAAAACAAGTTGGTTTAAGAACTTTAAAAATTCCTGGTTTTCCCGAAATTCCATTTTTCAATTAAAAAAAATGGTATTACTTCAACATTTCTTGACCGATTTAAACAATTCCAACACCATCCGATTCAGCTCCTAATCATTTTACCAAAAAAAATCCCACTTTTCCCAAAATTCCCGATTTCCAGGATGTTCCCATTGAAATGAATGGGACATTTTTCAAAGTTCCACAACTCCCACATTGTTTATCTGATTCAAACTGTTCCAACTTCAAAATGTTCAGCCTGTTCAGGAATTGTGTGCTCCCTTTCAACAATTCTAAAAAAAAAAATCCCAGATTTTCTAGAATTCCCTGTTTTTAGGGACATTTTCCCCATTCAAAATGAATGATCCATTTTTCAAACTTCCACAATTCCCACATTTTCCAATCGATTCAAACCATTCCACCTTCAACACAATCAATTCATCCTGGAAATTCAAACTATCATTTTTCCACGTTCCAAAAATTTCCAGGAATTCATGTTTTTTCCTAACCTTATTTCCAACCTTTTTTTAGTGCGATGACTCCTTTTACATTTTTCAACCCATTTGAACATTTCCACTGTCAAAACATTCTTCTTAGTCAGGACAAAAAAACAAGTTGGTTTAGGAACTTTAAAAATTCCTGGTTTTTCCGAAATTCCGTAATACCATTTTTCGATTAAAAAACTGTCACTACTTCAACATTTCTTGACCGATTTAAACAATTCCAACACCATCCGATTCAGCTCCTAATCATTTTACCAAAAAAAATCCCACTTTTCCCAAAATTCCCGATTTCCAGGATGTTCCCATTGAAATGAATGGGACATTTTTCAAAGTTCCACAACTCCCACATTGTTTATCTGATTCAAACTGTTCCAACTTCAAAATGTTCAGCCTGTTCAGGAATTGTGTGCTCCCTTTCAACAATTCTAAAAAAAAATCCCAGATTTTCTAGAATTCCCTGTTTTTAGGGACATTTTTTTCCCCATTCAAAATGAATGATCCATTTTTCAAACTTCCACATTTTCCAATCGATTCAAACCATTCCACCTTCAACACAATCAATTCATCCTGGAAATTCAAACTATCATTTTTCCACGTTCCAAAAATTTCCAGGAATTCCTGTTTTTTTCTAACCTTATTTCCAACCTTTTTTAGTGCGATGACTCCTTTTACATTTTTCAACCCATTTGAACATTTCCACTGTCAAAACATTCTTCTTAGTCAGGACAAAAAAACAAGTTGGTTTAGGAACTTTAAAAATTCCTGGTTTTCCCGAAATTCCGTAATGCCATTTTTCGATTAAAAAACTGTCACTACTTCAACATTTCTTGACCGATTTAAACAATTCCAACACCAACCGATTCAGCTCATTCAGGACATTCACGCTCCTAATCCTTTCCCCCCCCAAAAAAATCCTGCTTTTACCAAAATTCCAGGGAATTTCCCAATGAAATGAATGGGACATTTTTCCAAGTTGCACAATTCGCACATTTTTCAACCTATTCAAACCATTCCAACATCAACACCTTCCACTCATCCAACTAACACTTTCCCAAGTTCCAAAACCAAATTCCGGTGTTCCTGGAAATTCCAACTCTTCAACATTCAAACCATTCCAACATTGAAACTATTCTTCCATTCATACTACATTCTGTCAGCATTTCACTTCAACTTCAGCATTGGAACATTCACACACAATTCCTTCAGGAATTGTGTGCTCCCTTTCAACAATTCTAAAAAAAAAATCCCAGATTTTCTAGAATTCCCTGTTTTTAGGGACATTTTCCCCTTTCAAAATGAATGATCCATTTTTCAAACTTCCACATTTTCCAATCGATTCAAACCATTCCACCTTCAACACAATCAATTCATCCTGGAAATTCAAACTATCATTTTTCCACGTTCCAAAAATTTCCAGGAATTCCTGTTTTTTTTCTAACCTTATTTCCAACCTTTTTTTAGTGCGATGACTCCTTTCACATTTTTCAACCCATTTTAACCGTTTTACTGTCAAAACATTCTTCTTGGTCAAGACAAAAAAAACAAGTTGGTTTAAGAACTTTAAAAATTCCTGGTTTTCCCGAAATTCCATTTTTCAATTAAAAAAATGGTATTACTTCAACATTTCTTGATTGATTTAAACAATTCCAACACCATCCGATTCAGCTCCTAATCATTTTACCAAAAAAAAATCCCACTTTTCCCAAAATTCCCGATTTCCAGGATGTTCCCATTGAAATGAATGGGACATTTTTCAAAGTTCCACAACTCCCACATTGTTTATCTGATTCAAACTGTTCCAACTTCAAAATGTTCAGCCTGTTCAGGAATTGTGTGCTCCCTTTCAACAATTCTAAAAAAAAAAATCCCAGATTTTCTAGAATTCCCTGTTTTTAGGGACATTTTCCCCATTCAAAATGAATGATCCATTTTTCAAACTTCCACAATTCCCACATTTTCCAATCGATTCAAACCATTCCACCTTCAACACAATCAATTCATCCTGGAAATTCAAACTATCATTTTTCCACGTTCCAAAAATTTCCAGGAATTCCTGTTTTTTCTAACCTTATTTCCAACCTTTTTTAGTGCCATGACTCCTTTTACATTTTTCAACCCATTTGAACATTTCCACTGTCAAAACGTTTTTCTTAGTCAGGACAAAAAAACAAGTTGGTTTAGGAACTTTAAAAATTCCTGGTTTTCCCGAAATTCCGTAATACCATTTTTCGATTAAAAAACTGTCACTACTTCAACATTTCTTGACCGATTTAAACAATTCCAACACCATCCAATTGAGCTCCTAATCATTTTACCAAAAAAAATCCCACTTTTCCCAAAATTCCCGATTTCCAGGATGTTCCCATTGAAATGAATGGGACATTTTTCAAAGTTCCACAACTCCCACATTGTTTATCTGATTCAAACTGTTCCAACTTCAAAATGTTCAGCCTGTTCAGGAATTGTGTGCTCCCTTTCAACAATTCTAAAAAAAAATCCCAGATTTTCTAGAATTCCCTGTTTTTAGGGACATTTTCCCCATTCAAAATGAATGATCCATTTTTCAAACTTCCACAATTCCCACATTTTCCAATCGATTCAAACCATTCCACCTTCAACACAATCAATTCATCCTGGAAATTCAAACTATCATTTTTCCACGTTCCAAAAATTTCCAGGAATTCATGTTTTTTTCTAACCTTATTTCCAACCTTTTTTTAGTGCGATGACTCCTTTTACATTTTTCAACCCATTTGAACATTTCCACTGTCAAAACATTCTTCTTAGTCAGGACAAAAAAACAAGTTGGTTTAGGAACTTTAAAAATTCCTGGTTTTCCCGAAATTCCGTAATACCATTTTTCGATTAAAAAACTGTCACTACTTCAACATTTCTTGACCGATTTAAACAATTCCAACACCATCCGATTCAGCTCCTAATCATTTTACCAAAAAAAAATCCCACTTTTCCCAAAATTCCCGATTTCCAGGATGTTCCCATTGAAATGAATGGGACATTTTTCAAAGTTCCACAACTCCCACATTGTTTATCTGATTCAAACTGTTCCAACTTCAAAATGTTCAGCCTGTTCAGGAATTGTGTGCTCCCTTTCAACAATTCTAAAAAAAAAAAATCCCAGATTTTCTAGAATTCCCTGTTTTTAGGGACATTTTCCCCATTCAAAATGAATGATCCATTTTTCAAACTTCCACAATTCCCACATTTTCCAATCGATTCAAACCATTCCACCTTCAACACAATCAAGTCATCCTGGAAATTCAAACTATCATTTTTCCACGTTCCAAAAATTTCCAGGAATTCATGTTTTTTTCTAACCTTATTTCCAACCTTTTTTAGTGCGATGACTCCTTTTACATTTTTCAACCCATTTGAACATTTCCACTGTCAAAACATTCTTCTTAGTCAGGACAAAAAAAACAAGTTGGTTTAAGAACTTTAAAAATTCCTGGTTTTCCCGAAATTCCATTTTTCAATTAAAACAATGGTATTACTTCAACATTTCTTGACCGATTTAAACAATTCCAACACCATCCGATTCAGCTCCTAATCATTTTACCAAAAAAAATCCCACTTTTCCCAAAATTCCCGATTTCCAGGATGTTCCCATTGAAATGAATGGGACATTTTTCAAAGTTCCACAACTCCCACATTGTTTATCTGATTCAAACTGTTCCAACTTCAAAATGTTCAGCCTGTTCAGGAATTGTGTGCTCCCTTTCAACAATTCTAAAAAAAAAATCCCAGATTTTCTAGAATTCCCTGTTTTTAGGGACATTTTCCCCATTCAAAATGAATGATCCATTTTTCAAACTTCCACAATTCCCACATTTTCCAATCGATTCAAACCATTCCACCTTCAACACAATCAATTCATCCTGGAAATTCAAACTATCATTTTTCCACGTTCCAAAAATTTCCAGGAATTCATGTTTTTTTCTAACCTTATTTCCAACCTTTTTTAGTGCGATGACTCCTTTTACATTTTTCAAGCCATTTGAACATTTCCACTGTCAAAACATTCTTCTTAGTCAGGACAAAAAAACAAGTTGGTTTAGGAACTTTAAAAATTCCTGGTTTTCCCGAAATTCCGTAATACCATTTTTCGATTAAAAAACTGTCACTACTTCAACATTTCTTGACCGATTTAAACAATTCCAACACCATCCGATTCAGCTCCTAATCATTTTACCAAAAAAAAATCCCACTTTTCCCAAAATTCCCGATTTCCAGGATGTTCCCATTGAAATGAATGGGACATTTTTCAAAGTTCCACAACTCCCACATTGTTTATCTGATTCAAACTGTTCCAACTTCAAAATGTTCAGCCTGTTCAGGAATTGTGTGCTCCCTTTCAACAATTCTAAAAAAAAAAATCCCAGATTTTCTAGAATTCCCTGTTTTTAGGGACATTTTCCCCATTCAAAATGAATGATCCATTTTTCAAACTTCCACAATTCCCACATTTTCCAATCGATTCAAACCATTCCACCTTCAACACAATCAATTCATCCTGGAAATTCAAACTATCATTTTTCCACGTTCCAAAAATTTCCAGGAATTCATGTTTTTTTCTAACCTTATTTCCAACCTTTTTTAGTGCGATGACTCCTTTTACATTTTTCAACCCATTTGAACATTTCCACTGTCAAAACATTCTTCTTAGTCAGGACAAAAAAACAAGTTGGTTTAGGAACTTTAAAAATTCCTGGTTTTCCCGAAATTCCGTAATACCATTTTTCGATTAAAAAACTGTCACTACTACAACATTTCTTGACCGATTTAAACAATTCCAACACCGACCAATTCAGCTCATTCAGGACATTCACGCTCCTAATCCTTTCCCCCCCAAAAAAATCCTGCTTTTACCAAAATTCCAGGGAAGTTCCCAATGAAATGAATGGGACATTTTTCCAAGTTGCACAATTCGCACATTTTTCAACCTATTCAAACCATTCCAACATCAACACCTTCCACTCATCCAACTAACACTTTCCCAAGTTCCAAAACCAAATTGCGGTGTTCCTGGAAATTCCAACTCTTCAACATTCAAACCATTCCAACATTGAAACTATTCTTCCATTCATACTACATTCTGTCAGCATTTCACTTCAACTTCAGCATTGGAACATTCACACACAATTCCTTCAGGAATTGTGTGCTCCCTTTCAACAATTCTAAAAAAAATCCCAGATTTTCTAGAATTCCCTGTTTTTAGGGACATTTTCCCCATTCAAAATGAATGATCCATTTTTCAAACTTCCACAATTCCCACATTTTCCAATCGATTCAAACCATTCCACCTTCAACACAATCAATTCATCCTGGAAATTCAAACTATCATTTTTCCACGTTCCAAAAATTTCCAGGAATTCCTGTTTTTTCCTAACCTTATTTCCAACCTTTTTTAGTGCGATGACTCCTTTTACATTTTTCAACCCATTTGAACATTTCCACTGTCAAAACATTCTTCTTAGTCAGGACAAAAAAACAAGTTGGTTTAGGAACTTTAAAAATTCCTGGTTTTCCCGAAATTCCGTAATACCATTTTTCGATTAAAAAACTGTCACTACTTCAACATTTCTTGACCGATTTAAACAATTCCAACACCGACCAATTCAGCTCATTCAGGACATTCACGCTCCTAATCCTTTCCCCCCCAAAAAAATCCTGCTTTTACCAAAATTCCAGGGAAGTTCCCAATGAAATGAATGGGACATTTTTCCAAGTTGCACAATTCGCACATTTTTCAACCTATTCAAACCATTCCAACATCAACACCTTCCACTCATCCAACTAACACTTTCCCAAGTTCCAAAACCAAATTCCGGTGTTCCTGGAAATTCCAACTCTTCAACATTCAAACCATTCCAACATTGAAACTATTCTTCCATTCATACTACATTCTGTCAGCATTTCACTTCAACTTCAGCATTGGAACATTCACACACAATCGCCTCATCAAGTTGTTATTATTGTTTATTTGAATGCAACTTTTGCTTTCATATTTGTCATGCTATTTGCAACACTGATGATTCTCCTTCACGCAGGAGTGTCGCACACATTAATGCACACACCGCGCCTTTTTGCCATCATTTTACCATTCGATGCTTTTTATGCGAGCGCTGCTTTTTGTCAAGTTGGCCTGAGCAGCGCTCTGGTCCACAAAGTGCACACTTGTCTCCATGCAGACCCATTTCCTGACCCAGGAAATAGAATTAACACCTCGCCCGGACCTTGAGGTCCCACAGCCGCGCAACGCCAGCTGTGCGATAGTCGTAGCCCCAGAAAAATGGAATGCGGAAACAAGTTTTTTGTTGGGTTTTTTAAAAAAAATAAAAAGAACATTAAAAGAAAGCGTTGTGGGTGTGAGATGTATTTTGGTGCCCCCGCTATTTCCGCAGGAACTTTAGTGGTTCTCCATCCAAATTCAAGCGTCTTCAAATAGTTCCTCACTCCCTGCCGTGTTACAAATGTCTTTTGTTTATTGGCTTTTTTACATCACGGTTTTCACACTTGCTTGATCTGTTTTCTTAATTAGTTCAATGCCATAATGGAGCGCACACACACACACACACACACACACACACACACACACACCAGTTCCTGTATTTAAGCACCCCATGTGTTTACATTTTAGTCACACATTGCCAACCTCGTGGGAGCACTTTCAAGCATTTTCCTCCAGAGCGAACCATAAAACAGGAGTACAACACACCTCCCACCTACCACCTTGACCCACCTGAGTGCACAATCCAGTGTTTCCCACAGGACTGCAATCTATGTGTGGTCAATAAAGTCAAAAACATGATAAAACAAAGCATTATCCCTTTTTTCTCCTTTTATTCCACTTTTGTTGGGGGTTTTTTGTGTATTTATTTCTGCAATGTGCCACTGCTGCAAAACAAAGCAAGCTGCAGTCCACGACCTAGACTTTGGACACCCCTGGTTCACGTATTGCAGGAAAAGGGTGTCTCCAGTAGGGTTGTCCCCTTACTAATATTTTAGTGCTGGTACCAAAATGTATTTCGATACTTTTTTATATAAGGGGGACCACAAAAACAATTGCATTGATAGTCGAACCTCGGATTCAGGAGGAACAGTGTGGTTTTTGTCCTGGTCGTGGAACTTGTTGACCAGCTCTATACTCTGGGCAGGGTCCTTGAGGGTGCATGGGAGTTTGCCCAACCAGTCTACATGTGCTTTGTGGACTTGGAGAAGGCATTCGACCGTGTCCCTCGGGAAGTCCTGTGGGGAGTGCTCAGAGAGTATGGGGTATCGGACTGTCTGATTGTGGCAGTCCGCTTCCTGTATGATCAGTGCCAGAGCTTAGTCCGCATTGCCGGTAGTAAGTCGGACACATTTCCAGTGAGGGTTGGACTCCTTTGTCACCGATTCTGTTCATAACTTTTATGGACAGAATTTCTAGGCGCAGTCAAGGCGTTGAGGGGATCTGGTTTGGTGGCTGCAGGATTAGGTCTCTGCTTTTTGCAGATGATGTGGTCCTGATGGCTTCATCTGGCCAGGATCTTCAGCTCTCGCTGGATCGGTTCGAGTGTGAAGCGACTGGGATGAGAATCAGCACCTCCAAGTCTGAGTCCATGGTTCTCTCCCGGAAAAGGGTGGAGTGCCATCTCCGGGTTGGGGAGGAGATCTTGCCCCAAGTGGAGGAGTTCAAGTACCTCGGAGTCTTGTTCACGAGTGAGGGAAGAGTGGATGGTGAGATCGACAGGCGGATCGGTGCGGCGTCTTCAGTAATGCGGACGCTGTATCGATCCGTTGTGGTGAAGAAGGAGCTGAGCCGGAAGGCAAAGCTCTCAATTTACCGGTCGATCTACGTTCCCATCCTCACCTATGGTCATGAGCTTTGGGTTATGACCGAAAGGACAAGATCACGGGTACTGAAATGAGTTTCCTCCGCCGGGTGGCGGGGCTCTCCCTTAGAGATAGGGTGAGAAGCTCTGCCATCCGGGGGGAGCTCAAAGTAAAGCCGCTGCTCCTCCACATGGAGAGGAGCCAGATGAGGTGGTTCGGGCATCTGGTCAGGATGCCACCCGAACGCCTCCCTAGGGAGGTGTTTAGGGCTTGTCCGACCGGTAGGAGGCCGCGGGGAAGACCCAGGACACGTTGGGAAGACTATGTCTCCCGGCTGGCCTGGGAACGCCTCGGGGTCCCACAGGAAGAGCTGGACGAAGTGGCTGGGGAGAGGGAAGTCTGGGCTTCCCTGCTTAGGCTGCTGCCCCCGCGACCCGACCTCGGATAAGCGGAAGAAGATGGATGGATGGATGGTCTTTATTTGAACAAATTGGGGTTGCGATTGGGGGTTCATGGATGGATCTTTGTCATGTCGATTGCTTTTGTGCGGGATCAGTGAGGAGATCTGAGGTGGACTCCATGGACTAATGTCGCCACACAGAGACGTTTGACAGGTTGCCGTGACGCCACACTGTTAGTGACGCCAATATCAGGAAACAAGGGGAAGGAACTAAACCTGGGAACTAGGGTCGTCCCGATACCAGTCTATGTATTTCCATACTTTTCTAAATAAAGAGAACCACAAAAATGGCATTATTGGCTTTATTTGAACAAAAACATCTTGTTATACATTAAACATATGTTTCTTATTTCTGCATTAAATAAAATAGTGAACATACTAGAACACTTAACTTTTATTAGTACCGTAAGTAGGGTTGTCCCGATACCAATATTTTGGTACCTGTACCAAAATGTATTTTGATACTTTTCTATAAAAGGGGGACCTCAAAAAAATGTCATTATTGTCTTTATTTGAACAACAAATGTTAGTGTACATGAAACATATGTTTATTATTGTCATTTAGTCCTTCAATGAAATAGTCAACTTGTCTTTTAGTAGTAAGTAAACAAACAAAGACTCCTAATTAGTCTATGCAGTAACATATTGTGTCATTTATACACCTATTATTTTCTACACATTATTAAGGACAAGCTGTAAAAAATGGATTATTAATCTACTTGTTCATTTACTGTTAATATCTGGTTTAACATGTTCTATCTACACTTCTGTTAAAATGTAATAATCACTTATTCTTCTCTTCTTTGATACTTTACATTAGTTTTGGATGATATCACACATTTTGGTATGGGTCCGATACCAAGTAGTTACAGGATCATACATTGGTCATATTCAAAGTCCTCATGTGTCCTGGGACGTATTTACTGACTTTATAAACATAATATGATTTTTTTTTTTTACTCTAAAGCAGGGGTGCTCAAACTTTTTCTGCAGGCGAGCTACTTTTCAATTGATCAAGTCGTGGGGATCTACCTCATTCATATATATCATTTATATTTACTTATTTATGAAATATATGTTTTTGTTAACAAGTTAAAGGTGTTTAATGATAATGCAAGCATGTTTAACACATATAGTTAATATTGTTAAAAAATTAAAGGTGTTTAATGAAAATACAAGTATGTTTAATACATATAGTTAATATTGTTAACAACTTATAGGTGTTTAATGATAATACAAGCATGTTTAACACATATAGTTAATATTGTTAACAAGTTAAAGGTGTTTAAAGATAACACAAGCATGTTTAACACTTATAGTTAATATTGTTAACAAGTTAAAGGTGTTTAAAGATAATACAAGCATGTTTAACACATATAGTTAATATTGTTAACAACTTATAGGTGTTTAATGATAATACAAGCATGTTTAACACATATAGTTAATATTGTTAACAAGTTAAAGATATTTAATGATAATGCAAGCATGTTTAACACATATAGTTAATATTGTTAATAAATTAAACGTGTTTAATGATAATACAAGAATGTTTAACACATATAGTTAATATTGTTAACAAGTTAAAGGTGTTTAAAGATAACACAAGCATGTTTAACACTTATAGTTAATATTGTTAACAAGTTAAAGGTGTTTAAAGATAATACAAGCATGTTTAACACATATAGTTAATATTGTTAATAAATTAAACATGTTTAATGATAATACAAGAATGTTTAACACATATAGTTAATATTGTTAACAAGTTAAAGGTGTTTAAAGATAACACAAGCATGTTTAACACTTATAGTTAATATTGTTAACAAGTTAAAGGTGTTTAAAGATAATACAAGCATGTTTAACACATATAGTTAATATTGTTAACAACTTATAGGTGTTTAATGATAATACAAGCATGTTTAACACATATAGTTAATATTGTTAATAAGTTAAAAGTGTTTAAAGATAACACAAGCATGTTTAACACTTATAGTTAATATTGTTAACAAGTTAAAGGTGTTTAATGATAATACAAGCATGTTTAACACATATAGTTAATATTGTTAATAAGTTAAAGGTGTTTAAAGATAATGCAAGCATGTTTAACACATATAGTTAATATTGTTAACAAGTTAAAGATATTTAATGATAATGCAAGCATGTTTAACACATATAGTTAATATTGTTAATAAATTAAACGTGTTTAATGATAATACAAGAATGTTTAACACATATAGTTAATATTGTTAACAAGTTAAAGGTGTTTAAAGATAACACAAGCATGTTTAACACTTATAGTTAATATTGTTAACAAGTTAAAGGTGTTTAAAGATAATACAAGCATGTTTAACACATATAGTTAATATTGTTAACAACTTATAGGTGTTTAATGATAATACAAGCATGTTTAACACATATAGTTAATATTGTTAACAAGTTAAAGGTGTTTAAAGATAACACAAGCATGTTTAACACTTATAGTTAATATTGTTAACAAGTTAAAGGTGTTTAAAGATAATACAAGCATGTTTAACACATATAGTTAATATTGTTAACAAGTTAAAGATATTTAATGATAATGCAAGCATGTTTAAGACATATAGTTAATATTGTTAATAAATTAAACGTGTTTAATGATAATACAAGAATGTTTAACACATATAGTTAATATTGTTAACAAGTTAAAGGTGTTTAAAGATAACACAAGCATGTTTAACACTTATAGTTAATATTGTTAACAAGTTAAAGGTGTTTAAAGATAATACAAGCATGTTTAACACATATAGTTAATATTGTTAACAACTTATAGGTGTTTAATGATAATACAAGCATGTTTAACACATATAGTTAATATTGTTAATAAGTTAAAAGTGTTTAAAGATAATACAAGCATGTTTAACACATATAGATTCCTTTTTTTCATGAAGACAAGAATATAAGTTGGTGTATTACCTGATTGTGATGACTTGCATTGATTGGAATCAGACAGTGGTGCTGATAACGTCCGCATTTTCGAATGGAGGAGAAAACAAGTCCTCCTTCTGTCCAATACCACATGAAAGTGGTTGGTTTTTGGCATCTTATTTGTCCAGCTTCCGTACTCCTTTGTATACACTTTACAAGAAATACATTGTCTCCAAACTCCGTAGCTTGCTAGCTTGTGCACGCCAGCTTTCTGAGACTCTTATTTTGGTAGCGCAGGCAGGATGAAGCAGAGCTTTTATTGTGCAACTGTGCAGTCGGTCTTTGGAGTTTTGACGACAGGTACGGCGCCAGAGTCTGTTGAAATAAAGTGTTTCTCGCCTTCCAGTCGGTAATTTTAATGATCTGGCAGCAGCCAGCGTCATCTCAGAAGACCCTCGGGTGCCGTGAATGTCAATCAAGTGACGAAAGTGACGTCATAGTGAAGATTTATGATCGCTCATTTTTAGGACTATTTTTTTAATGCCTGGCTGGTGATCGACTGACACACCCTCCACGATCGACCGGTAGCTCGCGATCGACGTAATGAGCACCCCTGCTCTAAAGCCTTAGTGGCCACATGCGTGGACAGCACCTTTTAGCTCTTATTTCCAAAATTGTGTACACTACTGAATTGGGGTCTTATGGCCACTTATGTGGACACTTATACTTCCATCTGGTGGTGTCAGAAGAGTATAACATACAATGGCATTTGGGGGGAAAAAAGTGTAAAAATAAGAATTAGCATGTCACTAAACATGAAGTACACGTTTGTTACTTATGGACTAAGTACATCATATCAAAAGAAGATTCTTATATTTTATTCTAATTAGGGTCCAATAAGCCCAAATAGCAAAGATAAATAAAAAAAAAACATGTAAACAAACAGCTTGGGCCTTAGGAGGTTAATTAAACATAAAAAGATTTTGTGACGATAAAAACTATCGATGTAATCATAGTCGTATCGACTAGATACGCTCCCGTGCTTGGAATCATTACAGTGGATGTCAAGTGTAGATCCACCCATGGTGTTTGTTTACATTGTGACACCAGTGAGCTATTGTATCCTCCTACGGTGTGTAGTGAAGCATGTTTATCTATTCCTCGTCCTCCAGTGATAGTAATACTTGTAAGACACTAACTTTATTTGTCGCCGTGGAGGCCAAGATTATTGATTTAGAAGTAGCTAGAACACTGTGGATGGATGTTAGCAGCTAGCTCTTCCTGAGTGTTATAACTTCACCTTTATCTTGACTTTTTACCGTATTTTCCGCACCATAAGGCGCCCTGGGTTATAAGCCGCGCCTTCAATGAACGTCATATTTCAAAACTTTGTCCACCTATAAGCCGCCCCGTGTTGTAAGCCGCATCTAACTGCGCTAAAGGAATGTCAAAAAAACAGTCAGATAGGTCAGTCAAACTTTAATAATATATTAAAAACCAGCGTGATGTGGGCGCGCATGGAGTCGTATATCAACATGGACGGAGCTGCGTGAAAAAAGCCACCCGGCCTCTTCGCGTAAACTTAAACTTACCTTAACCACTCGCTCATCTTTTCTTCATCCATCCATCCCTTCGAGTTAGCTTTTATGATGACGCCGGCTGGAAAGGTCTCTTTTGGCAAGGTCTTCCTTTTGAATATCACCATGGGTGGAAGTTTCTGGCCATTAGCATGGCAAGCTAGAACCACAGTGAAGGATGACTTCTCATTCCCTGTGGTGCTAATATTCACCGTACGTGCTCCCGTTGTATCCACAGTGCGGTTCACAGGAATATCAAAAGTCAGTGGAACCTCGTCCATGTTGATAATGTTCTCTGGCCGGATCTTTTTTTTCAGCTATCTTGTTTTTACAATATGCACGGAAAGTAGCCAGCTTTTCTTGAAAGTCTTTAGGCAGTTGCTGTGAAATAGTAGTCCGTGTGCGGATGGAGAGATTGCGTCTTTTCATGAACCGGAAACCTGTCGCTTAGTAGGAGCCATTTTGTGGTCTTTATCAATCAATCAATCAATCAATCTTTATTTATATAGCCCTAAATCACAAGTGTCTCAAAGGGCTGCACAAGCCACAACGACATCCTCGGTACAAAGCCCACATACGGGCAAGGAAAAACTCACCCCAGTGGGACGTCGATGTGAATGACTATGAGAAACCTTGGAGAGGACCGCATATGTGGGTAACCCCCCCCCTCTAGGGGAGACCGAAAGCAATGGATGTCGAGTGGGTCTGACATAATATTGTGAGAGTCCAGTCCATAGTGGATCCAACATAATAGTAAGAGTCCAGTCCATAGTGGGGCCAGCAGGACACCATCCCGAGCGGAGACGGGTCAGCAGCGTAGAGATGTTCCCAGCCGATGCACAGGCGAGCGGTCCACCCCGGGTCCCGACTCTGGACAGCCAGCACTTCATCCATGGCCACCATACCTGTGCCCCCCCCCCCCCCCCCCCCCCCCCTCAAGGAAAAGGGGAGCAGAGGAGAAAAGAAAAGAAACGGCAGATCAACTGGTCTAACAGGGGGGCTATTTAAAGGCTAGAGTATGCAAATGAGTTTTAAGATGGGACTTAAATGCTTCTACTGAGGTAGCATCTCTAATTGTTACCGGGAGGGCATTCCATAGTACTGGAGCCCGAATAGAAAACGCTCTATAGCCCGCAGACTTTTTTTGGGCTCTGGGAATCACTAATAAGCCGGAGTTCTTTGAACGCAGATTTCTTGCCGGGACATATGGTACAATGCAATCGACAAGATAGGACGTGTGTTTACAGATGTAAACACACAAAGGAAATGAAACGTAATATTCGCGCGCTTCTTCTCCTTCTACGCGGGCGGGTGGTTGCTTACAGTAGAAGAAGAAGCGCTTCCTGTTCTATGGGGGCGGGTGCTTACCTTGGCGGTTGCTTGCGTAGAAGAAGAAGCACTTCCTCTTCTACGGGGAAAAAAGATGGCGGCTGTTTACCGTAGTTGCGAGACCGAAACTTTATGAAAATGAATCTTAATATTAATCCATATATAAAGCGCACCGGGTTATAAGCCGCACTGTCAGCTTTTGAGTAAATTTGTGGTTTTGAGGTGCGGCTAATAGTGCGGAAAATACGGTACACCAAAATGCGTCCATTCTCCCTTTCCTGTCTACACACTGTGTCTGCTTGTGAGTACTCTGTGTGTGTGCGCTGCCCAACATGCTCCTCCGCTTGTAAAAACCAGCAGTGTCACGACTCGCCGTCATGCCTGTAAGAAAATAAATAATATGGCGAACCGGTACTTTTCAAACCGAGTATAGTACCTTTTTTGATCCATTAGTACCGTGATGCTATACTAGTACTGGTATATTGTACAACCCTACTCCCTAGTAGCAAGTCTCCCTGGTGTGTATTTCTCACTTTAACGCACTCTCTTTGTGTCTCCACAGTACTTTGAGGTGCCTTTCGACTCCAACATGAACCGAACCAAGAACCGCCCGCTGGTCCGAGGGCAGATCAGGTACAGTCCTCTGGACTACTTTGAGTATTGCAGCGAGGGGTCTGCCTTGTCTTGTCAAGGCGGACATGTTGACAGAAGACGTTATCACACGGGGGTGTTCCTAATGAAGTGTCCAGTGAGTGTTTATCAAATTCCCCCGTTTGACGTGTTGTTTAAAGAAGCGCTTGTCTAAACACGACCTCTCAGGACCCAGGGAGACACCCTATCCCTCGTTCTCACGTTAGCGGCCTGGCGTGGGGACGGAGAGCAGCTGCCGTCCTCTCGACACAATCGCGCGTCGTCGTGACGCCGTCTTCACCCGAGGACGCTCAATTACCTCACGTCTCGTTTTCGGCGCCGGGCGCCTGACGTCAGCGCCGCTGCAGCCGCCTCGGGGCCGTGTGACGCATCGCCCGCCTCCGCTCCTTGAAGCCCGGCATGGCGGGGGCCCCGCCTCCGCCCACATGAAAACACACATAACACCGCTAATCACATTAGTGCATCAGCGCCACCACCAAAATAAAAGCTTCTCTTTTGGCTCTGTAATTTATGGCGAGTTCGCTGGTGGATTTGAAGCAGACCTTCCTCTCATCGCTGCTTTCAATAAAGGAGTGGAGGAGGAGGAGGTCTTTATCCCGCTAAAAGCCCCAGATGTTTTGATCTTTGTCATGTGCGCGTGCTCTTCATGTTTCCGGCCTACTTTTATCCTTAACTCTTATCAGATGGTCTTCCTCTAAGCCTCCTGTTTGGCGACACTGCTGCCTGCTTGTGTGTCCGCCGGGAACACACAAGCCCAATACTTTTGTCCAGTTGTAGTCCTAAGTGTCCCAATACTTTTGTCAAGTTGTAGTCCTAAGTGTCCCAATACTTTTGTCAAGTTGTAGTCCTATGTGTCCCAATACTTTTGGCCAGTGTAAGTGTCCCAATACTTTTGTCCAGTGGTAGTCCTAAGTGTCCCAAAACATTTGTCCAGTTTTAGTCCTAAGTGTCCCAATACTTTTGTCAAGTTTTAGTCCCAAGTGGCCCAATACTTTTGTCAAGTTTTAGTCTTAAGTGTCCCAATACTTTTGTCCAGTGGTAATCCGAAGTGTCCCAATATTTATGTCAAGTTGTAGTCAAGTGTCCCAATACTTTTGTCAAGTTGTAGTCCTAAGTGTCCCAATACTTTTGGCCAGTGTAAGTGTCCCAATACTTTTGTCCAGTGGTAGTCCTAAGTGTCCCAATACTTTTGTCCAGTTTTAGTCCTAAGTGTCCCAAAACATTTGTCCAGTTTTAGTCCTAAGTGTCCCAATACTTTTGTCAAGTTTTAGTCCCAAGTGGCCCAATACTTTTGTCAAGTTTTAGTCTTAAGTGTCCCAATACTTTTGTCCAGTGGTAATCCGAAGTGTCCCAATATTTATGTCAAGTTGTAGTCAAGTGTCCCAATACTTTTGTCAAGTTGTAGTCCTAAGTGTCCCAATACTTTTGGCCAGTGTAAGTGTCCCAATACTTTTGTCCAGTGGTAGTCCTAAGTGTCCCAATATGTTTGTCCAGTTTTAGTCCTAAGTGTCCCAAAACATTTGTCCAGTTTTAGTCCTAAGTGTCCCAATACTTTTGTCCAGTGGTAGTTCTATGTGTCCCAATACTTTTGTCAAGTTTTAGTCCCAAGTGGCCCAATACTTTTGTCAAGTTTTAGTCCTAAGTGTCCCAATACTTTTGTCCAGTGGTAATCCGAAGTGTCCCAATATTTATGTCAAGTTGTAGTCAAGTGTCCCAATACTTTTGTCAAGTTTTAGTCCCAAGTGGCCCAAAACTTTTGTCAAGTTTTAGTCCCAAGTTTCCCAATACTTTTGTCAAGTTGTAGTCCCAAGTGTCCCAATACTTTTGTCCAGTTGTTGTCCTAAGTGTCCCAATACTTTTGTCCAGTGTAAGCGTCCCAATACTTTTGTCCAGTTGTAGTCCTAAGTGTCCCAATACTTTCGTCAAGTTGTAGTCAAGTGTCCCAATACTTTTGTCAAGTTTTAGTCCCAAGTGGCCCAAAACTTTTGTCAAGTTTTAGTCCCAAGTTTCCCAATACTTTTGTCAAGTTGTAGTCCCAAGTGTCCCAATACTTTTGTCCAGTTGTTGTCCTAAGTGTCCCAATACTTTTGTCCAGTGTAAGCGTCCCAATACTTTTGTCCAGTGGTAGTCCTAAGTGTCCCAATACGTTTGTCCAGTTTTAGTCCTAAGTGTCCCAAAACATTTGTCCAGTTTTAGTCCTAAGTGTCCCAATACTTTTGTCCAGTTTTAGTCCTAAGTGTCCCAAAACATTTGTCCAGTTTTAGTCCTAAGTGTCCCAATACTTTTGTCCAGTGGTAGTTCTATGTGTCCCAATACTTTTGTCAAGTTTTAGTCCCAAGTGGCCCAATACTTTTGTCAAGTTTTAGTCCCAAGTGGCCCAATACTTTTGTCAGGTTTTAGTCCTAAGTGTCCCAATACTTTTGTCCAGTGGTAATCCGAAGTGTCCCAATATTTATGTCAAGTTGTAGTCAAGTGTCCCAATACTTTTGTCAAGTTTTAGTCCCAAGTGGCCCAAAACGTTTGTCAAGTTTTAGTCCCAAGTGTCCCAATACTTTTGTCTAGTTGTCGTCCTAAGTGTCCCAATACTTTTGTCCAGTTGTAGTCCTAAGTGTCCCAATACTTTTGTCAAGTTGTAGTCCTAAGTGTCCCAATACTTTTGGCCAGTGTAAGTGTCCCAAAACATTTGTCCAGTTTTAGTCCTAAGTGTCCCAATACTTTTGTCCAGTTTTAGTCCTAAGTGTCCCAAAACATTTGTCCAGTTTTAGTCCTAAGTGTCCCAATACTTTTGTCCAGTGGTAGTTCTATGTGTCCCAATACTTTTGTCAAGTTTTAGTCCCAAGTGGCCCAATACTTTTGTCAAGTTTTAGTCCTAAGTGTCCCAATACTTTTGTCCAGTGGTAATCCGAAGTGTCCCAATATTTATGTCAAGTTGTAGTCAAGTGTCCCAATACTTTTGTCAAGTTTTAGTCCCAAGTGGCCCAAAACTTTTGTCAAGTTTTAGTCCCAAGTGTCCCAATACTTTTGTCTAGTTGTCGTCCTAAGTGTCCCAATACTTTTGTCCAGTTGTAGTCCTAAGTGTCCCAATACTTTTGTCAAGTTGTAGTCCTAAGTGTCCCAATACTTTTGGCCAGTGTAAGTGTCCCAATACTTTTGTCCAGTTTTAGTCCTAAGTGTCCCAAAACATTTGTCCAGTTTTAGTCCTAAGTGTCCCAATACTTTTGTCCAGTTTTAGTCCTAAGTGTCCCAAAACATTTGTCCAGTTTTAGTCCTAAGTGTCCCAATACTTTTGTCCAGTGGTAGTTCTATGTGTCCCAATACTTTTGTCAAGTTTTAGTCCCAAGTGTCCCAATACTTTTGTCAAGTTTTAGTCCCAAGTGGCCCAATACTTTTGTCTAGTTGTCGTCCTAAG
This sequence comes from Nerophis lumbriciformis, assembly GCF_033978685.3. Taxonomy (NCBI): domain Eukaryota; kingdom Metazoa; phylum Chordata; class Actinopteri; order Syngnathiformes; family Syngnathidae; genus Nerophis; species Nerophis lumbriciformis. The sequence goes on along the minus strand of NC_084586.2, from coordinate 19,404,407 downwards.
TGTCCCAATACTTTTGTCCAGTGGTAATCCGAAGTGTCCCAATATTTATGTCAAGTTGTAGTCAAGTGTCCCAATAATTTTGTCAAGTTTTAGTCCCAAGTGGCCCAAAACTTTTGTCAAGTTTTAGTCCCAAGTGTCCCAATACTTTTGTCTAGTTGTCGTCCTAAGTGTCCCAATACTTTTGTCCAGTTGTAGTCCTAAGTGTCCCAATACTTTTGTCAAGTTGTAGTCCTAAGTGTCCCAATACTTTTGGCCAGTGTAAGTGTCCCAATACTTTTGTCCAGTGGTAGTCCTAAGTGTCCCAATACTTTTGTCCAGTTTTAGTCCTAAGTGTCCCAAAACATTTGTCCAGTTTTAGTCCTAAGTGTCCCAATACTTTTGTCCAGTGGTAGTTCTATGTGTCCCAATACTTTTGTCAAGTTTTAGTCCCAAGTGGCCCAATACTTTTGTCAAGTTTTAGTCCTAAGTGTCCCAATACTTTTGTCCAGTGGTAATCCGAAGTGTCCCAATATTTATGTCAAGTTGTAGTCAAGTGTCCCAATACTTTTGTCAAGTTTTAGTCCCAAGTGGCCCAAAACTTTTGTCAAGTTTTAGTCCCAAGTTTCCCAATACTTTTGTCAAGTTGTAGTCCTAAGTGTCCCAATACTTTTGGCCAGTGTAAGTGTCCCAATACTTTTGTCCAGTGGTAGTCCTAAGTGTCCAATACTTTTGTCCAGTTTTAGTCCTAAGTGTCCCAATACTTTTGTCCAGTTTTAGTCCTAAGTGTCCCAAAACATTTGTCCAGTTTTAGTCCTAAGTATCCCAATACTTTTGTCCAGTGGTAGTTCTATGTGTCCCAATACTTTTGTCAAGTTTTAGTCCCAAGTGGCCCAATACTTTTGTCAAGTTTTAGTCCCAAGTGGCCCAATACTTTTGTCAAGTTTTAGTCCTAAGTGTCCCAAAACATTTGTCCAGTTTTAGTCCTAAGTGTCCCAATACTTTTGTCCAGTTTTAGTCCTAAGTGTCCCAAAACATTTGTCCAGTTTTAGTCCTAAGTGTCCCAATACTTTTGTCCAGTGGTAGTTCTATGTGTCCCAATACTTTTGTCTAGTTTTAGTCCCAAGTGGCCCAATACTTTTGTCAAGTTTTAGTCCCAAGTGGCCCAATACTTTTGTCAAGTTTTAGTCCTAAGTGTCCCAATACTTTTGTCCAGTGGTAATCCGAAGTGTCCCAATATTTATGTCAAGTTGTAGTCAAGTGTCCCAATACTTTTGTCAAGTTTTAGTCCCAAGTGGCCCAAAACTTTTGTCAAGTTTTAGTCCCAAGTGTCCCAATACTTTTGTCTAGTTGTCGTCCTAAGTGTCCCAATGCTTTTGTCCAGTTGTAGTCCAAAGTGTCCCAATACTTTTGTCAAGTTGTAGTCCTAAGTGTCCCAATACTTTTGGCCAGTGTAAGTGTCCCAATACTTTTGTCCAGTGGTAGTCCTAAGTGTCCCAATACTTTTGTCCAGTTTTAGTCCTAAGTGTCCCAAAACATTTGTCCAGTTTTAGTCCTAAGTGTCCCAATACTTTTGTCCAGTTTTAGTCCTAAGTGTCCCAAAACATTTGTCCAGTTTTAGTCCTAAGTGTCCCAATACTTTTGTCCAGTGGTAGTTCTATGTGTCCCAATACTTTTGTCAAGTTTTAGTCCCAAGTGGCCCAATACTTTTGTCAAGTTTTAGTCCCAAGTGGCCCAATACTTTTGTCAAGTTTTAGTCCTAAGTGTCCCAATACTTTTGTCCAGTGGTAATCCGAAGTGTCCCAATATTTATGTCAAGTTGTAGTCAAGTGTCCCAATACTTTTGTCAAGTTTTAGTCCCAAGTGGCCCAAAACTTTTGTGAAGTTTTAGTCCCAAGTGTCCCAATACTTTTGTCTAGTTGTCGTCCTAAGTGTCCCAATACTTTTGTCCAGTTGTAGTCCTAAGTGTCCCAATACTTTTGGCCAGTGTAAGTGTCCCAATACTTTTGGCCAGTGGTAGTCCTAAGTGTCCCAATACTTTTGTCCAGTTTTAGTCCTAAGTGTCCCAAAACATTTGTCCAGTTTTAGTCCTAAGTGTCCCAATACTTTTGTCCAGTGGTAGTTCTATGTGTCCCAATACTTTTGTCAAGTTTTAGTCCCAAGTGGCCCAATACTTTTGTCAAGTTTTAGTCCCAAGTGGCCCAATACTTTTGTCAAGTTTTAGTCCTAAGTGTCCCAATACTTTTGTCCAGTGGTAATCCGAAGTGTCCCAATATTTATGTCAAGTTGTAGTCAAGTGTCCCAATACTTTTGTCAAGTTTTAGTCCCAAGTGGCCCAAAACTTTTGTCAAGTTTTAGTCCCAAGTGTCCCAATACTTTTGTCTAGTTGTCGTCCTAAGTGTCCCAATACTTTTGTCCAGTTGTAGTCCTAAGTGTCCCAATACTTTTGTCAAGTTGTAGTCCTAAGTGTCCCAATACTTTTGGCCAGTGTAAGTGTCCCAATGCTTTTGTCCAGTGGTAGTCCTAAGTGTCCCAATACTTTTGTCCAGTTTTAGTCCTAAGTGTCCCAAAACATTTGTCCAGTTTTAGTCCTAAGTGTCCCAATACTTTTGTCCAGTTTTAGTCCTAAGTGTCCCAAAACATTTGTCCAGTTTTAGTCCTAAGTGTCCCAATACTTTTGTCCAGTGGTAGTTCTATGTGTCCCAATACTTTTGTCAAGTTTTAGTCCCAAGTGGCCCAATACTTTTGTCAAGTTTTAGTCCCAAGTGGCCCAATACTTTTGTCAAGTTTTAGTCCTAAGTGTCCCAATACTTTTGTCCAGTGGTAATCCGAAGTGTCCCAATATTTATGTCAAGTTGTAGTCAAGTGTCCCAATACTTTTGTCAAGTTTTAGTCCCAAGTGGCCCAAAACTTTTGTCAAATTTTAGTCCCAAGTGTCCCAATACTTTTGTCTAGTTGTCGTCCTAAGTGTCCCAATACTTTTGTCCGGTGGTAGTCATAAGTGTCCCAATACTTTTGGCCAGTGTAAGTGTCCCAATACTTTTGTCCAGTGGTAGTCCTAAGTGTCCCAATACTTTTGTCCAGTTTTAGTCCTAAGTGTCCCAAAACATTTGTCCAGTTTTAGTCCTAAGTGTCCCAATACTTTTGTCCAGTGGTAGTTCTATGTGTCCCAATACTTTTGTCAAGTTTTAGTCCCAAGTGGCCCAATACTTTTGTCAAGTTTTAGTCCCAAGTGGCCCAATACTTTTGTCAAGTTTTAGTCCTAAGTGTCCCAATACTTTTGTCCAGTGGTAATCCGAAGTGTCCCAATATTTATGTCAAGTTGTAGTCAAGTGTCTCAATACTTTTGTCAAGTTTTAGTCCCAAGTGGCCCAAAACTTTTGTCAAGTTTTAGTCCCAAGTGTCCCAATACTTTTGTCTAGTTGTCGTCCTAAGTGTCCCAATACTTTTGTCCAGTTGTAGTCCTAAGTGTCCCAATACTTTTGTCAAGTTGTAGTCCTAAGTGTCCCAATACTTTTGGCCAGTGTAAGTGTCCCAATACTTTTGTCCAGTGGTAGTCCTAAGTGTCCCAATACTTTTGTCCAGTTTTAGTCCTAAGTGTCCCAAAACATTTGTCCAGTTTTAGTCCTAAGTGTCCCAATACTTTTGTCCAGTTTTAGTCCTAAGTGTCCCAAAACATTTGTCCAGTTTTAGTCCTAAGTGTCCCAATACTTTTGTCCAGTGGTAGTTCTATGTGTCCCAATACTTTTGTCAAGTTTTAGTCCCAAGTGGCCCAATACTTTTGTCAAGTTTTAGTCCCAAGTGGCCCAATACTTTTGTCTAGTTGTCGTCCTAAGTGTCCCAATACTTTTGTCCAGTGGTAATCCGAAGTGTCCCAATATTTATGTCAAGTTGTAGTCAAGTGTCCCAATACTTTTGTCAAGTTTTAGTCCCAAGTGGCCCAAAACTTTTGTCAAGTTTTAGTCCTAAGTGTCCCAATACTTTTGTCCAGTGGTAATCCGAAGTGTCCCAATATTTATGTCAAGTTGTAGTCAAGTGTCCCAATACTTTTGTCAAGTTTTAGTCCCAAGTGGCCCAAAACTTTTGTCAAGTTTTAGTCCCAAGTGTCCCAATACTTTTGTCTAGTTGTAGTCCTAAGTGTCCCAATACTTTTGGCCAGTGTAAGTGTCCCAATACTTTTGTCCAGTGGTAGTCCTAAGTGTCCCAATACTTTTGTCCAGTTTTAGTCCTAAGTGTCCCAAAACATTTGTCCAGTTTTAGTCCTAAGTGTCCCAATACTTTTGTCCAGTTTTAGTCCTAAGTGTCCCAAAACATTTGTCCAGTTTTAGTCCTAAGTGTCCCAATACTTTTGTCCAGTGGTAGTTCTATGTGTCCCAATACTTTTGTCAAGTTTTAGTCCCAAGTGGCCCAATACTTTTGTCAAGTTTTAGTCCCAAGTGGCCCAATACTTTTGTCAAGTTTTAGTCCTAAGTGTCCCAATACTTTTGTCCAGTGGTAATCCGAAGTGTCCCAATATTTATGTCAAGTTGTAGTCAAGTGTCCCAATACTTTTGTCAAGTTAGGTCCCAAGTGGCCCAAAACTTTTGTCAAGTTTTAGTCCCAAGTGTCCCAATACTTTTGTCTAGTTGTAGTCCTAAGTGTCCCAATACTTTTGTCAAGTTGTAGTCCTAAGTGTCCCAATACTTTTGGCCAGTGTAAGTGTCCCAATAGTTTTGTCCAGTGGTAGTCCTAAGTGTCCCAATACTTTTGTCCAGTTTTAGTCCTAAGTGTCCCAAAACATTTGTCCAGTTTTAGTCCTAAGTGTCCCAATACTTTTGTCCAGTGGTAGTTCTATGTGTCCCAATACTTTTGTCAAGTTTTAGTCCCAAGTGGCCCAATACTTTTGTCAAGTTTTAGTCCCAAGTGGCCCAATACTTTTGTCAAGTTTTAGTCCTAAGTGTCCCAATACTTTTGTCCAGTGGTAATCCGAAGTGTCCCAATATTTATGTCAAGTTGTAGTCAAGTGTCCCAATACTTTTGTCAAGTTTTAGTCCCAAGTGGCCCAAAACTTTTGTCAAGTTTTAGTCCCAAGTGTCCCAATACTTTTGTCTAGTTGTCGTCCTAAGTGTCCCAATACCTTTGTCCAGTTGTAGTCCTAAGTGTCCCAATACTTTTGTCAAGTTGTAGTCCTAAGTGTCCCAATACTTTTGGCCAGTGTAAGTGTCCCAATACTTTTGTCCAGTGGTAGTCCTAAGTGTCCCAATACTTTTGTCCAGTTTTAGTCCTAAGTGTCCCAAAACATTTGTCCAGTTTTAGTCCTAAGTGTCCCAATACTTTTGTCCAGTTTTAGTCCTAAGTGTCCCAAAACATTTGTCCAGTTTTAGTCCTAAGTGTCCCAATACTTTTGTCCAGTGGTAGTTCTATGTGTCCCAATACTTTTGTCAAGTTTTAGTCCCAAGTGGCCCAATACTTTTGTCAAGTTTTAGTCCCAAGTGGCCCAATACTTTTGTCAAGTTTTAGTCCTAAGTGTCCCAATACTTTTGTCCAGTGGTAATCCGAAGTGTCCCAATATTTATGTCAAGTTGTAGTCAAGTGTCCCAATACTTTTGTCAAGTTTTAGTCCCAAGTGGCCCAAAACGTTTGTCAAGTTTTAGTCCCAAGTGTCCCAATACTTTTGTCTAGTTGTCGTCCTAAGTGTCCCAATACTTTTGTCAAGTTGTAGTCCTAAGTGTCCCAATACTTTTGGCCAGTGTAAGTGTCCCAATACTTTTGTCCAGTGGTAGTCCTAAGTGTCCCAATACTTTTGTCCAGTTTTAGTCCTAAGTGTCCCAAAACATTTGTCCAGTTTTAGTCCTAAGTGTCCCAATACTTTTGTCCAGTTTTAGTCCTAAGTGTCCCAAAACATTTGTCCAGTTTTAGTCCTAAGTGTCCCAATACTTTTGTCCAGTGGTAGTTCTATGTGTCCCAATACTTTTGTCAAGTTTTAGTCCCAAGTGGCCCAATACTTTTGTCAAGTTTTAGTCCCAAGTGGCCCAATACTTTTGTCAAGTTTTAGTCCCAAGTGGCCCAATACTTTTGTCAAGTTTTAGTCCTAAGTGTCCCAATACTTTTGTCCAGTGGTAATCCGAAGTGTCCCAATATTTATGTCAAGTTGTAGTCAAGTGTCCCAATACTTTTGTCAAGTTTTAGTCCCAAGTGGCCCAAAACGTTTGTCAAGTTTTAGTCCCAAGTGTCCCAATACTTTTGTCTAGTTGTCGTCCTAAGTGTCCCAATACTTTTGTCAAGTTGTAGTCCTAAGTGTCCCAATACTTTTGGCCAGTGTAAGTGTCCCAATACTTTTGTCCAGTGGTAGTCCTAAGTGTCCCAATACTTTTGTCCAGTTTTAGTCCTAAGTGTCCCAAAACATTTGTCCAGTTTTAGTCCTAAGTGTCCCAATACTTTTGTCCAGTTTTAGTCCTAAGTGTCCCAAAACATTTGTCCAGTTTTAGTCCTAAGTGTCCCAATACTTTTGTCCAGTGGTAGTTCTATGTGTCCCAATACTTTTGTCAAGTTTTAGTCCCAAGTGGCCCAATACTTTTGTCAAGTTTTAGTCCCAAGTGGCCCAATACTTTTGTCAAGTTTTAGTCCTAAGTGTCCCAATACTTTTGTCCAGTGGTAATCCGAAGTGTCCCAATATTTATGTCAAGTTGTAGTCAAGTGTCCCAATACTTTTGTCAAGTTTTAGTCCCAAGTGGCCCAAAACTTTTGTCAAGTTTTAGTCCCAAGTGTCCCAATACTTTTGTCTAGTTGTAGTCCTAAGTGTCCCAATACTTTTGTCAAGTTGTAGTCCTAAGTGTCCCAATACTTTTGTCAAGTTGTAGTCCTAAGTGTCCCAATACTTTTGGCCAGTGTAAGTGTCCCAATACTTTTGTCCAGTGGTAGTCCTAAGTGTCCCAATACTTTTGTCCAGTTTTAGTCCTAAGTGTCCCAAAACATTTGTCCAGTTTTAGTCCTAAGTGTCCCAATACTTTTGTCCAGTGGTAGTTCTATGTGTCCCAATACTTTTGTCAAGTTTTAGTCCCAAGTGGCCCAATACTTTTGTCAAGTTTTAGTCCCAAGTGGCCCAATACTTTTGTCAAGTTTTAGTCCCAAGTGGCCCAATACTTTTGTCAAGTTTTAGTCCTAAGTGTCCCAATACTTTTGTCCAGTGGTAATCCGAAGTGTCCCAATACTTTTGTCAAGTTTTAGTCCCAAGTGGCCCAATACTTTTGTCAAGTTTTAGTCCCAAGTGGCCCAATACTTTTGTCAAGTTTTAGTCCTAAGTGTCCCAATACTTTTGTCCAGTGGTAATCCGAAGTGTCCCAATATTTATGTCAAGTTGTAGTCAAGTGTCCCAATACTTTTGTCAAGTTTTAGTCCCAAGTGTCCCAATACTTTTGTCTAGTTGTCGTCCTAAGTGTCCCAATACTTTTGTCTAGTGTACCTACCTTGTCTGCATTGTGTGGGCACGCTGGTGCTTCCTGCTTTTAAGCAGCCATCTTAAAAAAACAGCAGCGCAGCAGCATCAGCGCAGCGGGTCTTTGAAGGCTCATAAAATCAAAACCGGAGCAGGTATTAAAACGCTGTTCTGTTATTTTATACACAAGGGTTTAATCTCTCTCCTGTGTTAGTTTGAAGCCGAAACGACAAGGAGGAGATAGATTTTGAAGAAAGGTGACCGGTTTTTACAAAAATTTTGTTTTGAAGGGGGAATAGCAAACTTCCTGTTGATTTTTTTTTTTTCCATATACAAACCCCCGTTTCCATATGAGTTGGGAAATTGTGTTAGATATAAATATAAACGGAATACAATGATTTGCAAATCCTTTTCAAGCCATATTCAGTTGAATATGCTACAAAGACAACATATTTGATGTTCAAACTCATAAACTTTATTTTTTTTTTGCAAATAATAATGAACTTAGAATTTCATGGCTGCAACACGTGCCAAAGTAGTTGGGAAAGGGCATGTTCACCACTGTGTTACATCACCTTTTCTTTTAACAACACGCAATAAACGATTGGGAACTGAGGAAACTAATTGTTGAAGCTTTGAAAGTGGAATTCTTTCCCATTCTTGTTTTATGTAGAGCTTCAGTCGCTCCGCGGTCGTATTTCACGCTTCATAATGCGCCACACATTTTCGATGGGAGACAGGTCTGGACTGCAGGCGGGCCAGGAAAGTACCCGCACTCCTTTTTTACAAAGCCACACTGTTGTAACACGTGCTGAATGTGGGTTGACATTGTCTTGCTGAAATAAGCAGGGGCGTCCATGAAAAAGACGGCACTTAGATGGCAGCATATGTTGCTCCAAAACCTGTATGTACCTTTCAGCATTAATGGTGCCTTCACAGATGTGTAAGTTACCCATGTCTTGGGCACTAATGCTCCCCCATACCATCACACATGCTGGCTTTTCCACTTTGCGTCTATAACGATCCGAATGGTTCTTTTCCTCTTTGGTCCAGAGGACACGACGTCCACAGTTTCCAAAAACAATTTGAAATGTGGACTCGTCAGACCACAGAGCACTTTTCCACTTTGCATGAGTCCATCTTAGATGAGCTCGGGCCCAGAGAAGCCGGCGGCGTTTCTGGATGTTGTTGATAAATGTCTTTGGCTTTGCATAGTTGAGCTTTAACTTGCACTTACAGATGTAGCGACAAACTGTATTTAGTGACAGTGGTTTTTTGAAGTGTTCCTGAGCCCATGTGGTGATATCCTTTAGAGATTGATCCATCCATCCATCCATCTTCTTCCGCTTATCCGAGGTCGGGTCGCGGGGGCTGCAGCCTAAGCAGGGAAGCCCAGACTTCCCTCTCCCCAGCCACTTCGTCCAGCTCTTCCCGGGGGATCCCGAGGCGTTCCCAGGCCAGCCGGGAGACATAGTCTTCCCAACGTGTCCTGGGTCTTCCCCGGGGCCTCCTACCGGTTGGACGTGCCCTAAACACCTCCCAAGGGAGGCGTTCGGGTGGCATCCTGACCAGATGCCCGAACCACCTCATCTGGCTCCTCTCCATGTGGAGGAGCAGCGGCTTTACTTTGAGCTCCCCCCGGATGACAGAGCTTCTCACCCTATCTCTAAGGGAGAGCCCCGCCACCCGGCGGAGGAAACTCATTTCGGCCGCTTGTACCCGTGATCTTGTCCTTTCGGTCATAACCCAAAGCTCATGACCATAGGTGAGGATGGGAACGTAGATCGACCGGTAAATTGAGAGCTTTGCCTTCTGGCTCAGCTCCTTCTTCACCACAACGGATCGAGACAGCGTCCGCATTACTGAAGATGCCGCACCGATCCGCCTGTCCATCTCACCATCCACTCTTCCCCCACTCGTGAACAAGACTCCTAGGTACTTGAACTCCTCCACTTGGGGCAGGGTCTCCTCCCCAACCCGGAGATGGCACTCCACCCTTTTCCGGGCGAGAACCATGGACTCGGATTTGGAGATGGTGATTCTCATCCCAGTCGCTTCACACTCAGCTGCAAACCGATCCAGTGAGAGCTGAAGATCCTAGCCAGATGAAGCCATCAGGACCACATCATCCGCAAAAAGCAGAGACCTAATCCTGCAGCCACCAAACCGGATCCCCTCAACGCCTTGACTGCGCCTAGAAATTCTGTCCATAAAAGTTATGAACAGAATGGGTGACAAAGGGCAGCCTTGGCGGAGTCCAACCCTCACTGGAAACGTGTCCGACCTACTGCCGGCAATGCGGACCAAGCTCTGACACTGATCATACAGGGAGCGGACTGTCACAATCAGACAGTCCGATACCCCATACTCTCTGAGCACTCCCCACAGGACTTCCCGAGGGACACGGTCGAATGCCTTTTCCAAGTCCACAAAGCACATGTAGACTGGTTGGGCAAACTCCCATGCACCCTCAAGGACCCTGCCGAGAGTATAGAGCTGGTCCACAGTTCCACGACCAGGACGAAAACCACACTGTTCCTCCTGAATCCGAGGTTCGACTATCCGGCGTAGCCTCCTCTCCAGTACACCTGAATAGACCTTACCGGGAAGGCTGAGGAGTGTGATCCCACGATAGTTAGAACACACCCTCCGGTTCCCTTTCTTAAAGAGAGGAACCACCACCCCGGTCTGCCAATCCAGAGGTACCTCCCCCGATATCCACGCGATGCTGCAGAGTCTTGTCAACCAAGACAGCCCCACAGCATCCAGAGCCTTAAGGAACTCCGGGCGGATCTCATCCACCCCCGGGGCCTTGCCACCGAGGAGCTTTTTAACTACCTCAGCAACCTCAGCCCCAGAAATAGGAGAGCCCACCACAGATTCCCCAGGCACTGCTTCCTCATAGGAAGACGTGTTGGTAGGATCGAGGAGGTCTTCGAAGTATTCCCTCCACCGATCCACAACATCCGCAGTCGAGGTCAGCAGAACACCATCCTCACCATACACGGTGTTGACAGTGCAGTGCTTCCCCTTCCTGAGGCGGCGGATGGTGGTCCAGAATCGCTTCGAAGCCGTCCGGAAGTCGTTTTCCATGGCTTCCCCGAACTCCTCCCATGTCCGAGTTTTTGCCTTTGCGACCGCTGAAGCCGCACACCGCTTGGCCTGTCGGTACCCGTCCGCTGCCTCCGGAGTCCCATGAGCCAAAAGAACCCGATAGGACTCCTTCTTCAGCTTGACGGCATCCCTCACCGCCGGTGTCCACCAACGGGTTCTAGGATTACCGCCACGACAAGCACCAACTACCTTGCGGCCACAGCTCCAATCAGCCGCCTCGACAATAGAGGCGCGGAACATGGTCCATTCGGACTCAATGTCCAGCACCTCTTTCGTGACATGTTCAAAGTTCTTCCGGAGGTGGGAATTGAAACTCTCTCTGACAGGAGACTCTGCCAGACGTTCCCAGCAGACCCTCACAATGCGTTTGGGCCTGCCAGGTCTGTCCGGCATCCTCCCCCACCATCGCAGCCAACTCACCACCAGGTGGTGATCGGTAGAAAGCTCCGCCCCTCTCTTCACCCGAGTGTCCAAAACATGAGGCCGCAAATCCGATGACACAACTTCAAAGTCGATCATGGAACTGCGGCCTAGGGTGTCCTGGTGCCAAGTGCACATATGGACACCCTTATGTTCGAACATGGTGTTCATTATGGACAATCTGTGACGGGCACAAAAGTCCAATAACAGAACACCACTCGGGTTCAGATCCGGGCGGCCATTCTTCCCAATCACACCTCTCCAGGTTTCACTGTCGCTGCCAACATGAGCATTGAAGTCCCCCAGTAAAACGAGGGAATCACCCGGGGGAGCACTCTCAAGTACTCCCTCGAGCGAATCCAAAAAGGGTGGGTACTCTGAGCTGCGGTTTGGCGCGTAAGCGCAAACAACAGTCAGGACCCGTCCCCCCACCCGAAGGCGGAGGGAAGCTACCCTCTTGTCCACCGGGTTGAACTCCAACGTGCAGGCTCTGAGCCGGGGGGAAACAACAATTGCCACCCCAGCCCGTCGCCTCTCATTGCCGGCAACGCCAGAGTGGAAGAGAGTCCAGCCCCTCTCGAGAGAACTGGTTCCAGAGCCCTTGCTGTGCGTCGAAGTGAGTCCGACTATATCTAGCCGGAACTTCTCAACCTCGCGCACTAGCTCAGGCTCCTTCCCCCCCAGCGAGGTGACGTTCCACGTCCCAAGAGCTGGCTTATGTAGCCGAGGATCGGACCGCCAAGTGCCCTGCCGTCGGCTTCCGCCCTGCTCACAATGCACCCGACCTCTATGGCCCCTGCCATGGGTGGTGAGCCCATTGGAGGGGGGACCCACGTTGCCTCTTCGGGCTGTGCCCAGCCGGGCCCCATGGGGACAGGCCCGGCCACCAGGCGCTCGCCATCGTGCCCCACCTCCGGGCCTGGCTCCAGAGGGGGGCCCCGGTGACCCGCGTCCGGGCGAGGGAAATCTGGGTCCTTTATTTTTATTCGTCATGGAGGTCTTCGAGCTGCTCTTTGTCTGATCCCTCACCTAGGACCAGATTGTCTTGGGAGACCCTACCAGGGGGCATGAAAGCCCCCGGACAACATAGCTCCTAGGATCATTGGGACACGCAAACTCCTCTACCACGGTAAGGTGGCAGCTCAGAGAGGAGTTTTTCCACTTTGCGTCGATAACAATCCGAATGGTTCTTTTCCTCTTTGGTCCGAAGGACACGACGTCCACAGTTTCCAAAAACAATTTGAAATGTGGACTCGTCAGACCACAGAACACTTTTCCACTTTGCATGAGTCCATCTTAGATGATCTCGGGCCCAGAGAAGCCGGCGGCGTTTCTGGGTGTTGTTGATAAATGTCTTTGGCTTTGCATAGTCGAGCTTTAACTTGCACTTACAGATGTAGCGACCAACTGTATTTAGTGACAGTGGTTTTTGAAGTGTTCCTGAGCCCATGTGGTGATATCCTTTAGAGATTGATGTCGGTTTTTGATACAGTGCCGTCACGGTCATTCAATGTTGGTTTCCGGCCATGCCGCTTACGTGGAGTGATTTCTCCACAGTCTCTGAACCTTTTGATGATATTATGGAGCGTAGATGTTGAAATCCCTCAATTTCTTGCAATTGCACTTTGAGAAACGTTGTTCTTAAACTGTTTGACTATTTGCTCACGCAGTCGTGGACAAAGGGGTGTACCTCGCCCCATCCTTTCTTGTGAAAGACTGAGCATTTTTTGGGGAGCTGTTTTTATACCCAATCATGGCACCCACCTGTTCCCAATTAGCCTGCACACCTGTGGGATCAATCAATCAATCAATCAATGTTTATTTATATAGCCCTAAATCACAAGTGTCTCAAAGGGCTGCACAAGCCACAACGACATCCTCGGTATAGCCCACATAAGGGCAAGGAAAAACTCACCCCAGTGGGACGTCGATGTGAATGACTATGAGAAACCTTGGAGAGGACCGCATATGTGGGTAACCCCCCCCCCCCTCTAGGGAGACCGAATGCAATGGATGTCGAGTGGGTCTAACATAATATTGTGAGAGTCCAGTCCATAGTGGATCCAGCATAACAGTAAGAGTCCAGTCCACAGTGGGGTCAGCAGGAAACCATCCCGAGCAGCGCAGAGATGTTCCCAACCGATATACAGGCGAGCGGTCCACCCCGGGTCCCGACCCCGGACAGCCAGCACCCCATCCATGGCCACCGGATCTGTGTGTCTTCCCCTTCCACAAGGGATAGGGGGGAGCAGAGGAGAAAAGAAAAGAAACGGCAGATCAACTGGTCTAAAAAAGGGGGGCTATTCAAAGGCTAGAGTATACAAATGAGTTTTGAGATGGGACTTAAATGTTTCTACTGAGGTAGCATCTCTAACTGTTACCGGGAGGGCATTCCATAGTGCTGGAGCCCGAATAGAAAACGCTCTAAAGCCCGCAGACTTTTTTTGGGCTCTGGGAATCACTAATAAGCCGGATGTTCCAAATAAGTGTTTGATGAGCATTCCTCAACTTTATCAGTATTTATTGCCACCTTTCCCAACTTCTTTGTCACGTGTTGCTGCCATCAAATTCTAAAGTTAATGATTATTTGCAAAAAAAAAAAATTTTTATGAGTTTGAACATCAAATATGTTGTCTTTGTAGCATATTCAACTGAATATGGCTTGAAAAGGATTTGCAAATCATTGTATTCCGTTTATATTTACATCTAACACAATTTCCCAACTCATATGGAAACGGGGTTTTGTATATAAACCGCAAATATATACGTTGTGAAATTAGTTATTTACACAGCAATGTTTATTTACATACTTTAGTTGTTTGCAAACAGTGTCTGTAACTAGGCAGTAAAACGGCTGATCAAACAAAACAGAAGTCATGGTTATGTACCCACCAGCTGTGGAAGCTAGCTCTCCAATCAGCTAAACAGACTCAATAATCCCACGGTGACGTTTTGGTGAATTTACTGAGGAATTTGTTAATTTTACGGGAATTTTTTCCCCATAAATTAGCCGCACCGGACTATAAGCCACAGTCAATTGACAACAGGAAGTGAACAAAGGTTTTAGCAACTGCTATGTAAAGAAAAAGGGGTAAGATTAAATAAGCTGTGCTTCTTCCTACTCCTTTTCGAACATGTTAGATAAAGAAACTAGAAATTGTGATGTATCATGTTGTATGCATGCATGTTCCAAATAAACTCAAACAGTTTTTTACGTTGTGAAATTAGTCATTTACCCCGAAATTATTATTTACATACTTTAATTGTTTGCAATGCAGTAGTGTCTGTAACACGGCAGTAAAACGGCTGATCAAACAAAACAGAAGTCATCTTCCACTAACTGTGGAAGTTAGCAGTCCAATCAGCTAAACAGACTCAATAACTCCACGGTGACCTTTTGGTAAATTTTCTGAGGAATTTGTGAAACTGCACCCACAAAATTTTACGGGAATTTGTTTTCCATATATTAGCCGCACCGGACTGTAAGCTACAGTTATTTACATTGTGAAAATAACTATTTACATTGAAATATTCTGTAAATGTTTATTTACGTACCTTAATTGTTCACAAACTGTGTTTGTAAAAAGGCAGTAAAACAGCTGATCAAATAAAACAGAAGTCATGGTCATGGACCTGCGTCCTGCAGAAGCTAGCTCTCTAATCAGCTAAACAGACTCAATAACTCCACGGTGACGTTTTGGTGAATTGACGAACCTGAAACCATAGAAAAAGAATGTTGTTGTAAGTTAATGATACTAATTTATTAATCATATTCCCTATTTTTGCACCTTTATTTTAAGAGCTTATTGTTAACTTTTCAATGTGATTTTACTATTTTGTTGACATTTCTTGTATTATTTTTTATTTTTTTATTTATTAAATTTTTTTATTTATTTTTATTTTCCTGAGGGAACTCTCCTGAAGGAATCAATTAAAAACATAAAATAATTTTCTTTCCTTTCTTCATCGCTGAGGGCATTATAATCAAAGGAAAGTTATCTTTGAAATAAAATATATTATTCTCCTGCTCCTTATTTTCCATGATTATCGATGTCGATCAATGTAATAATAATAATATTCAAATAATTACTGCATAACAAAAAAAAAAAGTTCCATAGTTAAATAAAAATAACAGGGCAAATTCATGTTACACAGCCATTATATCCTGCCACTAAACCTGCAGAAAATAGTTCTTCTCAGGTTTCTCTATGTTTACATTTTCACACTTTGCACTATTTTCTCACACTTTATTAAACATATTCCTTATTTTTTGCACCTTTATTTTAAGAGCTTATTGTTTACTTTTCAATGTGATTTTACTATTTTGTTGACATTTCATTTATTATTATTTTTATTTATTTATTTATTTATTTAATTGTTTATTTATTTTTATTTTCCTGAGGGAACTCTCCTGAAGGAATATATTGAAAACATAAAATCAATCAATCAATCAATCATTGATTGATTGATTGATTGAAAACATAAAATCATTTCCTTTCCTTTCTTCATCGCTGAGGGCATTATAATCAAAAGAAAGTTATCTTTGAAATAAAATATATTATTCTCCTGCTCCTTATTTGCCATAGGTCATAGAAAATTTCAGTAATTATCGAAATCGATCAAAATAATAATGATATTCAAATATTTACTGCATCACAAAAAAATTATTTTCTTGGTTAAATAAAAATAACAGGGCAAATTCATGTTACACAGCCGTTATTTCCTGCCACTAAACCTGCAGAAAATAGTTCTTATCAGGTTTCTCTGTTTACATTTTCACACTTTGCACTATTTTCTTACACTTTATTAATCATATTCCCTATTTTTGCACCTTTATTTTAAGAGCTTATTGTTAACTTTTCAATGTGATTTTACTATTTTATTGACATTTCTTGTATTATTTTTTATTTATTTATTTATTTAATTTTTTATTTATTTTTATTTTCCTGAGGGAACTCTCCTGAAGGAATCAATTAAAAACATAAAATAATTTTCTTTCCTTTCTGCATCGCTGAGGGCATTATAATCAAAGGAAAGTTATCTTTGAAATAAAATATATTATTCTCCTGCTCCTTATTTTCCATGATTATCGATGTCGATCAATGTAATAATAATAATATTCAAATAATTACTGCATAACAAAAAAAAAATGTTCCATAGTTAAATAAAAATAACAGGGCAAATTCATGTTACACAGCCGTTATATCCTGCCACTAAACCTGCAGAAAATAGTTCTTCTCAGGTTTCTCTATGTTTACATTTTCACACTTTGCACTATTTTCTCACACTTTATTAAACATATTCCTTATTTTTTGCACCTTTATTTTAAGAGCTTATTGTTTACTTTTCAATGTGATTTTACTATTTTGTTGACATTTCATTTATTATTATTTTTATTTATTTATTTATTTATTTAATTGTTTATTTATTTTTATTTTCCTGAGGGAACTCTCCTGAAGGAATATATTGAAAACATAAAATCAATCAATCAATCAATCATTGATTGATTGATTGATTGAAAACATAAAATCATTTCCTTTCCTTTCTTCATCGCTGAGGGCATTATAATCAAAAGAAAGTTATCTTTGAAATAAAATATATTATTCTCCTGCTCCTTATTTGCCATAGGTCATAGAAAATTTCAGTAATTATCGAAATCGATCAAAATAATAATGATATTCAAATATTTACTGCATCACAAAAAAATTATTTTCTTGGTTAAATAAAAATAACAGGGCAAATTCATGTTACACAGCCGTTATTTCCTGCCACTAAACCTGCAGAAAATAGTTCTTATCAGGTTTCTCTGTTTACATTTTCACACTTTGCACTATTTTCTTACACTTTATTAATCATATTCCCTATTTTTGCACCTTTATTTTAAGAGCTTATTGTTAACTTTTCAATGTGATTTTACTATTTTATTGACATTTCTTGTATTATTTTTTATTTATTTATTTATTTAATTTTTTATTTATTTTTATTTTCCTGAGGGAACTCTCCTGAAGGAATCAATTAAAAACATAAAATAATTTTCTTTCCTTTCTGCATCGCTGAGGGCATTATAATCAAAGGAAAGTTATCTTTGAAATAAAATATATTATTCTCCTGCTCCTTATTTTCCATGATTATCGATGTCGATCAATGTAATAATAATAATATTCAAATAATTACTGCATAACAAAAAAAAAATGTTCCATAGTTAAATAAAAATAACAGGGCAAATTCATGTTACACAGCCATTATATCCTGCCACTAAACCTGCAGAAAATAGTTCTTCTCAGGTTTCTCTGTTTACATTTTCACACTTTGCACTATTTTCTTACACTTTATTAAACATATTCCTTATTTTTTGCACCTTTATTTTAAGAGCTTATTGTTTACTTTTCAATGTGATTTTACTATTTTGTTGACATTTCATTTATTATTATTTTTTATTTATTTATTTAATTTTTTATTTATTTTTATTTTCCTGAGGGAACTCTCCTGAAGGAATCTATTGAAAACATAAAATCAATCAATCAATCAATCATTGATTGATTGATTGATTGAAAACATAAAATCATTTCCTTTCCTTTCTTCATCGCTGAGGGCATTATAATCAAAAGAAAGTTATCTTTGAAATAAAATATATTATTCTCCTGCTCCTTATTTGCCATAGGTCATAGAAAATTTCAATAATTATCGAAATCGATCAAAAATAATAATGATATTCAAATATTTACTGCATCACAAAAAAATTATTTTCTTGGTTAAATAAAAATAACGGCAAATTCATGTTACACAGCCGTTATTTCCTGCCACTAAACCTGCAGAAAATAGTTCTTATCAGGTTTCTCTGTTTACATTTTCACACTTTGCACTATTTTCTTACACTTTATTAATCATATTCCCTATTTTTGCACCTTTATTTTAAGAGCTTATTGTTAACTTTTCAATGTGATTTTACTATTTTATTGACATTTCTTGTATTATTATTTTTTATTTATTTAATTTTTTATTTTTTTATTTTTTTTTATTTTCCTGAGGGAACTCTCCTGAAGGAATCAATTAAAAACATAAAATAATTTTCTTTCCTTTCTTCATCGCTGAGGGCATTGTAATCAAAGGAAAGTTATCTTTGAAATAAAATATATTATTCTCCTGCTCCTTATTTTCCGTGATTGTCGATGTCGAACAATGTAATAATAATAATATTCAAATAATTACTGCATAACAAAAACATTTTTTCCATAGTTAAATAAAAATAACATGGCAAATTCATGTTACACAGCCATTATATCCTGCCACTAAACCTGCAGAAAATAGTTCTTCTCAGGTTTCTCTATGTTTACATTTTCACACTATTTTCTTACACTTTATTAAACATATTCCTTATTTTTTGCACCTTTTATTTTAAGAGCTTATTGTTAACTTTTCAATGTGATTTTACTATTTTGTTGACATTGTTTGAGTGTTTTCCATGTTTGTGTTGACATTTCCTTTCTGCCTTGATATCTGACAGAGTTATAATCAAAGGAAGGTTATATGTGAAATAAAATATATTATTCTCCTGCTCCTTATTTGCCATAGGTCATAGAAAATTTCAATAATTATCGATATCGATCAAAATAATAATAATATTCAAATATTTACTGAATCACAAAAAAATTATTTTCTTGGTTAAATAAAAATAACAGGGCAAATTCATGTTACACAGCCGTTATTTCCTGCCACTAAACCTGCAGAAAATAGTTCTTGTCAGGTTTTTCTGTTTACATTTTCTTACACTTTATTAAACATATTCCCTATTTTTGCACCTTTATTTTAAGAGCTTATTGTTAACTTTTCAATGTGATTTTACTATTTTATTGACATTTCTTGTATTATTTTTTATTTATTTTTTTATTTAATTTTTTATTTATTTTTATTTTCCTGAGGGAACTCTCCTGAAGGAATCAATTAAAAACATAAAATAATTTTCTTTCCTTTCTGCATCGCTGAGGGCATTATAATCAAAGGAAAGTTATCTTTGAAATAAAATATATTATTCTCCTGCTCCTTATTTTCCATGATTATCGATGTCGATCAATGTAATAATAATAATATTCAAATAATTACTGCATAACAAAAAAAAAATGTTCCATAGTTAAATAAAAATAACATGGCAAATTCATGTTACACAGCCGTTATATCCTGCCACTAAACCTGCAGAAAATAGTTCTTCTCAGGTTTCTCTGTTTACATTTTCACACTTTGCACTATTTTCTTACACTTTATTAAACATATTCCTTATTTTTTGCACCTTTATTTTAAGAGCTTATTGTTAACTTTTCAATGTGATTTGACTATTTTGTTGACATTTCATTTATTATTATTTTTTATTTATTTATTTATTTATTTAAATTTTTATTTATTTTTATTTTCCTGAGGGAACTCTCCTGAAGGAATCTATTGAAAACATAAAATCAATCAATCAATCATGAAAACATAAAATCATTTCCTTTCCTTTCTTCATTGCTGAGGGCATTATAATCAAAAGAAAGTTATCTTTGAAATAAAATATATTATTCTCCTGCTCCTTATTTGCCATAGGTCATAGAAAATTTCAATAATTATCGATATCGATCAAAATAATAATAATATTCAAATATTTACTGAATCACAAAAAAATTATTTTCTTGGTTAAATAAAAATAACAGGGCAAATTAATGTTACACAGCCGTTATTTCCTGCCACTAAACCTGCAGAAAATAGTTCTTATCAGGTTTCTCTGTTTACATTTTCACACTTTGCACTATTTTCTTACACTTTATTAATCATATTCCCTATTTTTGCACCTTTATTTTAAGAGCTTATTGTTAACTTTTCAATGTGATTTTACTATTTTATTGACATTTCTTGTATTATTTTTTATTTATTTAATTTTTTATTTATTTTTATTTTCCTGAGGGAACTCTCCTGAAGGAATCAATTAAAAACATCAAATAATTTCCTTTCCTTTCTTCATCGCTGAGGGCATTATAATCAAAGGAAAGTTATCTTTGAAATAAAATATATTATTCTCCTGCTCCTTATTTGCCATGATTATCGATGTCGATCAATGTAATAATAATAATATTCAAATAATTACTGCATAACAAAAAAAAAAAGTTCCATAGTTAAATAAAAATAACAGGGCAAATTCATGTTACACAGCCATTATATCCTGCCACTAAACCTGCAGAAAATAGTTCTTCTCAGGTTTCTCTGTTTACATTTTCACACTTTGCACTATTTTCTTACACTTTATTAAACATATTCCTTATTTTTTGCACCTTTATTTTAAGAGCTTATTGTTAACTTTTCAATGTGATTTTACTATTTTGTTGACATTTCATTTATTATTATTTTTTATTTATTTATTTAATTTTTTATTTTTTTATTTTTTTTTATTTTCCTGAGGGAACTCTCCTGAAGGAATCAATTAAAAACATAAAATAATTTTCTTTCCTTTCTGCATCGCAGAGCGCATTATAATCAAAGGAAAGTTATCTTTGAAATAAAATATATTATTCTCCTGCTCCTTATTTTCCATGATTATCGATGTCGATCAATGTAATAATAATAATATTCAAATAATTACTGCATAACAAAAAAAAAATGTTCCATAGTTAAATAAAAATAACAGGGCAAATTCATGTTACACAGCCATTATATCCTGCCACTAAACCTGCAGAAAATAGTTCTTCTCAGGTTTCTCTGTTTATATTTTCACACTTTGCACTATTTTCTTACACTTTATTAAACATATTCCTTATTTTTTGCACCTTTATTTTAAGAGCTTATTGTTAACTTTTCAAAGTGATTTTACTATTTTGTTGACATTTCATTTATTATTATTTTTTATTTATTTATTTAATTTTTTATTTATTTTTATTTTCCTGAGGGAACTCTCCTGAAGGAATCTATTGAAAACATAAAATCAATCAATCAATCATTGATTGATTGATTGATTGAAAACATAAAATCATTTCCTTTCCTTTCTTCATCGCTGAGGGCATTATAATCAAAAGAAAGTTATCTTTGAAATAAAATATATTATTCTCCTTCTCCTTATTTGCCATAGGTCATAGACAATTTCAATAATTATCGAAATCGATCAAAATAATAATGATATTCAAATATTTACTGCATCACAAAAAAATTATTTTCTTGGTTAAATAAAAATAACAGGGCAAATTCATGTTACACAGCCGTTATTTCCTGCCACTAAACCTGCAGAAAATAGTTCTTATCAGGTTTCTCTGTTTACATTTTCACACTTTGCACTATTTTCTTACACTTTATTAATCATATTCCCTATTTTTGCACCTTTATTTTAAGAGCTTATTGTTAACTTTTCAATGTGATTTTACTATTTTGTTGACATTTCTTGTATTATTTTTTATTTATTTATTTATTTAATTTTTTATTTATTTTTATTTTCCTGAGGGAACTCTCCTGAAGGAATCAATTAAAAACATCAAATAATTTCCTTTCCTTTCTTCATCGCTGAGGGCATTATAATCAAAGGAAAGTTATCTTTGAAATAAAATATATTATTCTCCTGCTCCTTATTTTCCATGATTATCGATGTCGATCAATGTAATAATAATAATATTCAAATAATTACTGCATAACAAAAAAAAAAATGTCCATAGTTAAATAAAAATAACAGGGCAAATTCATGTTACACAGCCGTTATATCCTGGCACTAAACCTGCAGAAAATAGTTCTTCTCAGGTTTCTCTATGTTTACATTTTCACACTTTGCACTATTTTCTCACACTTTATTAAACATATTCCTTATTTTTTGCACCTTTATTTTAAGAGCTTATTGTTAACTTTTCAATGTGATTTGACTATTTAGTTGACATTGTTTTGAGTGTTTTCCATGTTTGTGTTGACATTTCCTTTCTGCCTTGATAGCTGAGGACATTATAATCACAGGAAGGTCACATTTGAAATAAAAATGTTTACATTTCATATATTTTTCCTTATTCTTGATAGGTCATAAAAAATAATGGATAAGGACCGATATAAAACACTTAAATCGTGATACAGTTTTCAGTCTTGTTGCCCAGTTTTAGCGTGTGCAATCTTTGCCACAGCTCAACATGATCTTGCAATGGGTAACATTCTCTCCCCCCCCCCATCAGCCCCCTCCACGCCGTGACCTTCGCCCTGGCGTGCGGCGTCTCTGGAGTGGCCCTGCTGACGTGGGCGGTGAACCCCCTGACGGGCTTCCTGGGCGCCCTCAACATCGCCCTGTACACGTGCTGCTACACGCCGCTCAAGAGGCTCACCATCGCCAACACGTGGGTGGGCGCCGTGGTGGGCGCCATCCCGCCCATCATGGGCTGGACGGCCGCCACGGGCTGCCTGGACGCAGGTAGGAGACGCCGGGTTGTCCCAATAATGTTACGAGTCGGGGGTTAACTACCTGTTGTGACCACCGGAGGCGCTGTTGCTTCAGTCTCAGCATTGTTCTGCCTTGTGTGACACTTACAAATATGGAAACAGGAGTTGAGAACATTCAGAAATCCCTGTAAAATATTTTTTAAAGCAATGTAGTCCATTTTTACGGCTTTTAACAGAAGTATCGATCACCAACTTTTCTTTCATAAATTTTCATAAAGTAGGGATTCATTTAAATTAGCACATAAAAAAATCGATTCACATCTGAATCGCGATTTTATCCGTCCCGATTCTAAATCAAATAAGAATTTGCAAAAATCGATTAATGACATTTTTTTTTTATAAAAACAAATAGTTAAAAGTAAGTTTTTAAGCTCCATCTGGTTCCATAGAAGTGGCTTAAAATGTCTTTGTAAAAAAAAAAATCTTGAATAAAGAATAAAAAAAATAATACAATTTTATTGATTGATTTTCATAAAGTAGGAATCGATCTAGAATCGGGATAAATTAGCACATACAAAAATCGATTCACATCCGAATCGTGATTTTATTCGTCCCGATTCTGAATCGAATAATAATTTGCAAAAATCGATTAATTGAAAAAAACCCAAAAATTATTAAAATAAATAGTTAAAAATACTTTTTTAAGCTCCTTCTGGTTTCATATAAATGTCTTAAAATGTGTTTGTAAAAAGTATTTCTTAAATAAAGAATAGAAAAAAAAAAATGTTATTGATTGATTTTCATAAAGTAGGAATCGATCTAGAATCGGGATGAATTAGCACATAAAAAAATCGATGCACATAAGAATCGCGATTTTTTTCGTCCCAATTGTAAATCAAATAATAATTTGCAAAAATCGATTAATTGAAAAAAAAAAAAAAAAAAAGTTTATATAAAAATAAATAGTTAAAACTACGTTTTTAAGCTCCTTCTGGTTCCATATAAGTGGCTTAAAATGTCTTTGTAAAAATGATTTCTTAAATAAAGAATAAAAAAACAAAACATTTTTATTGATTGATTTTCATAAAGTAGGAATCGATCTAGAATCGGGACAAATTAGCACATAAAAAAATCGATTCACATCCGAATCGTGATTTTATTCGTCCCGATTCTAAATCGAATAATAATTAAAAAAAATCGATTAATTGAAAAAAACATTTTTTATATATAAAAATAAATTCTTAAAAATATGTTTTAAAGCTCCATCTGGTTCCATAGAAGTGGCTTAAAATGTATTTGTAAAAATGATTTCTTAAATAAAGAATAAAAAAACAAAAACATTTTATTGATTGATTTTCATAAAGTAGGAATCGATCTAGAATCAGGATAAATTAGCACATAAAAAAATCGATTCACATCCGAATCGTGATTTTATTCGTCCTGATTCTGAATCGAATAATAATTTGCAAAAATCGATTAATTGAAAAAAAAAAAAAAAATTATTAAAATAAATAGTTAAAAATACTTTTTTAAGCTCCTTCTGGTTTCATATAAGTGTCTTAAAATGTGTTTGTAAAAAGTATTTCTTAAATAAAGAATAGAAAAAAAATAAATGTTATTGATTGATTTTCATAAAGTAGGAATCGATCTAGAATCGGGATGAATTAGCACATAAAAAAATCGATGCACATAAGAATCGCGATTTTTTTTCGTCCCAATTGTAAATCAAATAATAATTGGCAAAAATAGATTAATTGAAAAAAAAAAAAAAAAAAGTTTATATAAAAATAAATAGTTAAAACTACATTTTTAAGCTCCTTCTGGTTCCATATAAGTGGCTTAAAATGTCTTTGTAAAAATTATTTCTTAATGAAAGAATAAAAAAACAAAAACATTTTTATTGATTGATTTTCATAAAGTAGGAATCGATCTAGAATCGGGACAAATTAGCACATAAAAAAATCGATTCACGTCCGAATCGCGATTTTATTCGTCCCGATTCTAAATCGAATAATAATTTTCAAAAATCGATTAATTGAAAAAAACATTTTTTATATATAAAAATAAATTCTTAAAAATATGTTTTAAAGCTC
Source organism: Nerophis lumbriciformis (assembly GCF_033978685.3). Lineage (NCBI taxonomy): Eukaryota > Metazoa > Chordata > Actinopteri > Syngnathiformes > Syngnathidae > Nerophis > Nerophis lumbriciformis. Next base: position 19,380,029 of record NC_084586.2, on the reverse strand, counting down.
CATCTGGTTCCATAGAAGTGGCTTAAAATGTCTTTGTAAAAATTATTTCTTAATGAAAGAATAAAAAAACAAAAAAATTTTTATTGATTGATTTTCATAAAGTAGGAATCGATCTAGAATCGGGACAAATTAGCACATAAAAAAATCGATTCACATCCGAATCGTGATTTTATTCGTCCCGATTCTAAATCGAATAATAATTTGCAAAAATCGATTAATTGAAAAAAAACAAAAATTATTAAAATAAATAGTTACAAATACTTTTTTAAGCTCCTTCTGGTTTCATATAAGTGGCTTAAAATGTGTTTGTAAAAAGTATTTCTTAAATAAAGAATAGAAAAAAAAAAAATTTATTGAGTGATTTTCATAAAGTAGGAATCGATCTAGAATCGGGATGAATTAGCACATAAAAAAATCGATGCACATCCGAATCGCGATTTTTTTTTCGTCCCAATTGTAAATCAAATAATAATTTGCAAAAATCGATTAATTGAAAAAAAAAAAAAAAAGTTTATATAAAAATAAATAGTTAAAACTACGTTTTTAAGCTCCTTCTGGTTCCATATAAGTGGCTTAAAATGTCTTTGTAAAAATTATTTCTTAATGAAAGAATAAAAAAACTAAAACATTTTTATTGATTGATTTTCATAAAGTAGGAATCGATCTAGAATCGGGACAAATTAGCACATAAAAAAAATCGATTCACATCCGAATCGCGATTTTATTCGTCCCGATTCTAAATCGAATAATAATTTTCAAAATTCGATTAATTGAAAAAAACATTTTTTATATATAAAAATAAATTCTTAAAAATATGTTTTAAAGCTCCATCTGGTTCCATAGAAGTGGCTTAAAATGTATTTGTAAAAATGATTTCTTAAATAAAGAATAAAAAAACAAAAACATTTTTATTGATTGATTTTCATAAAGTAGGAATCGATCTAGAATCGGGATAAATTAGCACATAAAAAAATCGATTCACATCCGAATCGTGATTTTATTCGTCCCGATTCTAAATCGAATAATAATTTTCAAAAATCGATTAATTGAAAAAAAAAAAAAAATTATTAAAATAAATGGTTAAAAATACTTTTTTAAGCTCCTTCTGGTTTCATATAAGTGGCTTAAAATGTGTTTGTAAAAAGTATTTCTTAAATAAAGAATAGAAAAAAAACAAAACTTTATTGATTGATTTTCATAAAGTAGGAATCGATCTAGAATCGGGATGAATTAGCACATAAAAAAATCGATGCACATAAGAATCGCAATTTTTTTCGTCCCAATTGTAAATCAAATAATAATTGGCAAAAATCGATTAATTGAAAAAAAAAAAAAAAAGTTTATATAAAAATAAATAGTTAAAACTACGTTTTTAAGCTCCTTCTGGTTCCATATAAGTGGCTTAAAATGTCTTTGTAAAAATTATTTCTTAATGAAAGAATAAAAAAACAAAAACATTTTTATTGATTGATTTTCATAAAGTAGGAATCGATCTAGAATCGGGACAAATTAGCACATAAAAAAATCGATTCACATCCGAATCGCGATTTTATTCGTCCCGATTCTAAATCGAATAATAATTTTCAAAAATCGATTAATTGAAAAAAAAAATTTTTTATATATAAAAATTAATTCTTAAAAATATGTTTTATAGCTCCATCTGGTTCCATAGAAGTGGCTTAAAATGTATTTGTAAAAATGATTTCTTAAATAAAGAATAAAAAAACAAAAAACATTTTATTGATTGATTTTCATAAAGTAGGAATCGATCTAGAATCGGGATAAATTAGCACATAAAAAAATCGATTCACATCCGAATCGCGATTGTATTCGTCCCGATTCTAAATCGAATAATAATTTGCAAAAATCGATTAATTGAAAAAAAAAAAAAAAATTATTCAAATAAATAGTTAAAAATACTTTTTTAAGCTCCTTCTGGTTTCATATAAATGTCTTAAAATGTGTTTGTAAAAAGTATTTCTTAAATAAAGAATAGAAAAAAAAAATGTTATTGATTGATTTTCATAAAGTAGGAATCGATCTAGAATCGGGATGAATTAGCACATAAAAAAATCGATGCACATAAGAATCGCAATTTTTTTCGTCCCAATTGTAAATCAAATAATAATTGGCAAAAATCGATTAATTGAAAGAAGAAAAAAAAAAGTTTATATAAAAATAAATAGTTAAAACTACATTTTTAAGCTCCTTCTGGTTCCATATAAGTGGCTTAAAATGTCTTTGTAAAAATTATTTCTTAATGAAAGAATAAAAAAACAAAAACATTTTTATTGATTGATTTTCATAAAGTAGGAATCGATCTAGAATCGGGACAAATTAGCACATAAAAAAATCGATTCACATCCGAATCGCGATTTTATTCGTCCCGATTCTAAATCGGATAATAATTTTCAAAAATCGATTAATTGAAAAAAACATTTTTTTATATATAAAAATTAATTCTTAAAAATATGTTTTAAAGCTCCATCTGGTTCCATAGAAGTGGCTTAAAATGTATTTGTAAAAATGATTTCTTAAATAAAGAATAAAAAAACAAAACATTTTTTATTGATTGATTTTCATAAAGTAGGAATCGATCTAGAATCGGGACAAATTAGCGGCAGAGCGGCGTGACCCTCAAACAAGAAATGATTGTGAAGAAAAAATGTTGTCATGGAGACTAAGCCCCTCCCCCTGTCCTTACCTGTGCAGGTGCGCTGGTGCTGGGGGGCTTCCTGTACAGCTGGCAGTTCCCCCACTTCAACGCCCTCAGTTGGAACCTGAGGGAGGACTACTCGCGTGGCGGCTACCGCATGATGTCGGTCACGCACCCCGCCATGTGTCGCCGCGTGGCCCTGCGTCACAGCCTGGCGCTGGTGGGCCTCTCCACGCTGGCGCCGGCGGTGGGCATGACCACGTGGATCTTCCCCGCCGCCGTGCTGCCCATCAACGCTTACATCAGCTTCCTGGCCTTCCGCTTCTACCGACGAGGCGACCGCGCCAGCGCCCGCAAGCTGTTCTTCTGCAGCCTGTGGCACCTGCCCATGCTGCTGCTGCTGGCGCTCACCTGCAAGAAGCCTCGCCAGGAGCGTCAGCGCCACGACAACGCCGACGCCACCGCCGACGCCACCGCCCCGCGCAGCTGATGCGGCGCTCCCAAAGAGGGGACGGACACTTCCTTTTCACACAGGTGCTCTTTTCCGTAAAAGACCGATTGTAATGATGTGTGCTCTGTAAATATGATGTATTTATTCATGTCAATATGTGACCATGGCTCAAATAGACAAGTGCACTTGGCTAAGTACACTTACTCATTGCCATTAGAAGTTCATTCACAATTTGCTCATTTATGAAAGTAAAAATGATAAGAATCAATTGTTAAAAATGTTTTATTGTCCTTCTGGTTGCATAGATGGCCTGAAAATGTCTTTGTAAAAAAGTATTTAAAAAATAATGTATATTTTTTCTAATTAGAAATTAATTTAGAATAGGAATAAGTAAGAACATCAAAAATCGATTCACATCCGAAGCGCGATTTAATTTTTCCCGATTTTAAATCGATTAATAATTTGCAAAAATATATAAATAACATTTTATTTTATTTTATTTTATTTTTTTAAATGAATATACATTTTTTAAAATGTGTTTTTAAGCTCCTTCTGGTTGCATAAAGGTGGCTTCAAAATGTTTTTTGTCAAAATTATTTCTTAAATTAAAAAAATTACATTTTTTTTAGATTCTAAATAGGGCTGCAACAACTAATCGATTATGAAAATAGTTAATTTAGTCATCAATTCGTTGAATCTATGCTATGCTCATGCACAGAGACTACTTTTTTTTTAAACAAATTTTTTTTTAATTTTTTTAATAAAGCTTTATTTATAAACTGCAACATTTACAAACAGCTGAGAAACAATAATCAAAATAAGTATGGTGCCAGTATGCTGTTTTTTTTTTCAATAAAATACTGGAAAGGATAGAAATGTAGTTTGTCTCTTATCCGATTATTAATCGAAGTAATAATCGACAGATTAATCGATTATCAAGTTAGTTGTTAGTTGCAGCCCTAATTCTAAATCCATTAATAATTAGCAAAAATACATAAATAACCTTTTTTTTTTTTTTTTTTTTTTTTTAATATATTTTTTTGGAAAATAAATTGTTAAAAATATGTTTTTAAGCTCCTTCTGGTTGCATAAAGGTGGCTTCAAAATGTTTTTTGTCAAAATTATTTCTTAAATTAAAAAATTACATGCGATTACATTTTTTCAGATTCTAAATAGGGCTGCAACAACTAATCGATTATGAAAATAGTTAATTTAGTCATCAATTTGTTGGATCTATGCTATGCTCATGCACAGAGACTACTTTTTTTTAAAAAAAAATTTTTTTATTTTTATTTTTTTTTTAATAAAGCTTTATTTATAAACTGCAACATTTACAAACAGCTGAGAAACAATAATCAAAATAAGTATGGTGCCAGTATGCTGGGTTTTTTTTTCAATAAAATACTAGAAAGGATAGAAATGTAGTTTGTCTCTTATCCGATTATTAATCGAAGTAATAATCGACAGATTAATCGATTATCAAGTTAGTTGTTAGTTGCAGCCCTAATTCTAAATCCATTAATAATTAGCAAAAATACATAAATAACCTATTTTTTTAATTTTTATTTATTTATATATTTTTTTGGAAAATAAATTGTTAAAAATATGTTTTTAAGCTCCTTCTGGTTGCATAAAGGTGGCTTCAAAATGTTTTTTGTCAAAATTATTTCTTAAATTAAAAAATTACATGCGATTACATTTTTTCAGATTCTAAATAGGGCTGCAACAACTAATCGATTATGAAAATAGTTAATTTAGTCATCAATTCGTTGGATCTATGCTATGCTCATGCACAGAGACTACTTTAAAAAAAAAAAAAAAAATTTTTTTTTTTTTTTTTTAATAAAGCTTTATTTATAAACTGCAACATTTACAAACAGCTGAGAAACAATAATCAAAATAAGTATGGTGCCAGTATGCTGTTTTTTTCCCCAATAAAATAGTGGAAAGGATAGAAATGTAGTTTGTCTCTTATCCGATTATTAATCGAAGTAATAATCGACAGATTAATCGATTATCAAGTTAGTTGTTAGTTGCAGCCCTAATTCTAAATCCATTAATAATTAGCAAAAATACATAAATAACCTTTTTTTTTTCTTTTTTTTTTATTTATATATTTTTTTGGAAAATAAATTGTTAAAAATATGTTTTTAAGCTCCTTCTGGTTGCATAAAGGTGGCTTCAAAATGTTTTTTGTCAAAATTATTTCTTAAATTAAAAAATTACATGCGATTACATTTTTTCAGATTCTAAATAGGGCTGCAACAACTAATCGATTATGAAAATAGTTAATTTAGTCATCAATTTGTTGGATCTATGCTATGCTCATGCACAGAGACTACTTTTTTTTTTTTTTTTTTTTTTTTTTTAATAAAGCTTTATTTATAAACTGCAACATTTACAAACAGCTGAGAAACAATAATCAAAATAAGTATGGTGCCAGTATGCTGTTTTTTTTTTCAATAAAATACTGGAAAGGATAGAAATGTAGTTTGTCTCTTATCCGATTATTAATCGAAGTAATAATCGACAGATTAATCGATTATCAAGTTAGTTGTTGGTTGCAGCCCGAATTGTAAATCGATTAATAATTAGCAAAAATACATAAATAACCTTTATTTTTTTATTTTTTTATTTATATATTTTTTTGGAAAATAAATTGTTAAAAATATGTTTTTAAGCTCCTTCTGGTTGCATAAAGGTGGCTTGAAAATGTTTTTTGTCCAAATTATTTCTTAAATTAAAAAAATACATGCAATTAAATTTTTTCCGATTCTAAATCGATTAATAATTTGCAAAAATACATAAATAACTTTTCTTTTTTTTTTAAATATAAAAATAAATTGGTAAAAATATGTTTTTAAGCTCCTTCTGGTTGCATAAAGGTGACTTCAAAATGTTTTTTGTCAAAATTATTTCTTAAATTAAAAAATTACATGCGATTACATTTTTTCAGATTCTAAATAGGGCTGCAACAACTAATCGATTATGAAAATAGTTAATTTAGTCATCAATTCGTTGAATCTATGCTATGCTCATGCACAGAGACTACTTTTTTTATTTTTTTTATTTTTTTTTTATTTTTTATTTTTAAAGCTTTATTTATAAACTGCAACATTTACAAACAGCTGAGAAACAATAATCAAAATAAGTATGGTGCCAGTATGCTGGTTTTTTTTCCAATAAAATACTGGAAAGGATAGAAATGTAGTTTGTCTCTTATCCGATTATTAATCGAAGTAATAATCGACAGATTAATCGATTATCAAGTTAGTTGTTAGTTGCAGCCCGAATTGTAAATCGATTAATAATTAGCAAAAATACATAAATAACCTATTTTATTTTATTTTATTTATTTATATATTTTTTTGGAAAATAAATTGTTAAAAATATGTTTTTAAGCTCCTTCTGGTTGCATAAAGGTGGCTTCAAAATGTTTTTTGTCAAAATTATTTCTTAAATTAAAAAATTACATGCGATTACATTTTTTCAGATTCTAAATAGGGCTGCAACAACTAATCGATTATGAAAATAGTTAATTTAGTCATCAATTTGTTGGATCTATGCTATGCTCATGCACAGAGACTACTTTTTAAAAACAAAAAAACAATTTTTTTTATATTTTTTTTTAATAAAGCTTTATTTATAAACTGCAACATTTACAAACAGCTGAGAAACAATAATCAAAATAAGTATGGTGCCAGTATGCTGTTTTTTTTTTCAATAAAATACTGGAAAGGATAGAAATGTAGTTTGTCTCTTATCCGATTATTAATCGAAGTAATAATCGACAGATTAATCGATTATCAAGTTAGTTGTTAGTTGCAGCCCGAATTGTAAATCGATTAATAATTAGCAAAAATACATAAATAACCTATTTTATTTTATTTTATTTATGTATATATTTTTTTTTTGGAAAATAAATTGTTAAAAATATGTTTTTAAGCTCCTTCTGGTTGCATAAAGGTGGCTTCAAAATGTTTTTTGTCAAAATTATTTCTTAAATTAAAAAATTACATGCGATTACATTTTTTCAGATTCTAAATAGGGCTGCAACAACTAATCGATTATGAAAATAGTTAATTTAGTCATCAATTCGTTGGATCTATGCTATGCTCATGCACAGAGACTACCGGTACTTTAAAAAAAAAAAAAAATTTTTTTTTTTTTTTTTTTAATAAAGCTTTATTTATAAACTGCAACATTTACAAACAGCTGAGAAACAATAATCAAAATAAGTATGGTGCCAGTATGCTGGTTTTTTTTCCCAATAAAATACTGGAAAGGATAGAAATGTAGTGTGTCTATTTTATCCGATTATTAATCGAAGTAATAATCGACAGATTAATCGATTATCAAGTTAGTTGTTAGTTGCAGCCCTAATTCTAAATCGATTAATAATTAGCAAAAATACATAAATAACCTTTTTTTTTATTTTTTTTTTATTTATATATTTTTTTGGAAAATAAATTGTTATAAATATGTTTTTAAGCTCCTTCTGGTTGCATAAAGGTGGCTTAAAAATGTTTTTTGTCCAAATTATTTCTTAAATTAAAAAAATACATGCAATTAAATTTTTTCCGATTCTAAATCGATTAATAATTTGCAAAAATACATAAATAACTTTTCTTTTTTTTTTTAAATATAAAAATAAATTGGTAAAAATATGTTTTTAAGCTCCTTCTGGTTGCATAAAGGTGGCTTCAAAATGTTTTTTGTCAAAATTATTTCTTAAATTAAAAAATTACATGCGATTACATTTTTTCAGATTCTAAATAGGGCTGCAACAACTAATCGATTATGAAAATAGTTAATTTAGTCATCAATTTGTTGGATCTATGCTATGCTCATGCACAGAGACTACTTTTTAAAAAAAAAAAAAAAAAAAAAAAAATTTTTTTTTTTTTTTTTTAATAAAGCTTTATTTATAAACTGCAACATTTACAAACAGCTGAGAAACAATAATCAAAATAAGTATGGTGCCAGTATGCTGTTTTTTTTTCTCAATAAAATACTGGAAAGGATAGAAATGTAGTTTGTCTCTTATCCGATTATTAATCGAAGTAATAATCGACAGATTAATCGATTATCAATTTAGTTGTTGGTTGCAGCCCGAATTGTAAATCGATTAATAATTAGCAAAAATACATAAATAACCTTTTTTTTTATTTATTTTTTTTAATATTTTTTTGGAAAATAAATTGTTAAAAATATGTTTTTAAGCTCCTTTTTGTTGCATAAAGGTGGCTTAAAAATGTTTTTTGTCCAAATGATTTCTTAAATTAAAAAATTACATGCGATTACATTTTTTCCGATTCTAAATCGATTACTAATTTGCAAAAATACATAAATAACTTTTTTTTTTTTTTAAATATAAAAATAAATTGGTAAAAATATGTTTTTAAGCTCCTTCTGGTTGCAAAAAGGCGGCTTAAAAATGTTTTTTGTCAAAATTGTTTCTTAAATTAAAAAAATACATGCGATTAATTTTTTTCTGATTCTAAATCATTTCATAATGTGCAAAAATCTATTAATCAAAAAACTAAAATATTTTTTTTATAAAAAGTAACTGTTAAAAATACTATTTTAGGCTCCTCGTGGTTGCATAGATGGCCTAAAAGCATTGTTTTAAAAATGTATTCTTGTACAAAAAATTATATATATTTTTTTATTTTATTTTTTTTAAATTTTCTTTAAATTGAGTTTCATAAATAAAGAATCGATTAAGAATTAGGATGAATAAGAACTTGACAAATGAAGTCACATCCAAATCGCGATTCTTCTTTGTCCCGCTTCTAAATCTATTCATCATTTGCAAAAATCCATCCATAAGAAAATTAAAAGTTACAAATCTGTTTTTAAGGATCCTTCTGGTTCCTAAAAATGTATTCTTATAGCATTTTTATTTTTTTAATCATTTTTCTTCAATCGATTTTCATAAATTAGGACACAATTTAGAATCGGGATAAATAAAAACATAAAAAATTCTTATTCGTCCTGATTGTGTTCTAAAACTGATGAAACTTTTTTTTTTTTTCTTTTTTTTTTTCCATGTCAGTCATTTTTTAAAAGGACATTTTTAGGCCGTCTCCATGACAACAGAATGAACCTTTCTCACCTGAAACCTGTTTTGAAAAAGTTTCATTACATCTATCATACAAAATATATCGAGAATGGATACTGAATGGAGTCTGTCGCTGTGCTTTTACATCAAATGATGGCAACATTCATTTGAATGATACATCTCTCATTCATCTTGTTTGGGACAGGAAAATAAACGTATTTGTCAACGTAACTTTTCAACGTTTTCTGTGTCTCCCACAGCGTCTGTTCATAAACACATTATGCAAATGAGCCAATATGTCATTGACATACAGCCGCACATAGATTGCAGTCCTGTGGGAAACATTGAAAGCAACGATTGGTCGACTCGGACAACATCATTTCCTGCGTGTGTACCACCGGTTCACACTTGACATCCACCCACTGTTGGCACCGATATTTGCCATTTTCATGTGTATTAGACTTTTTTTTTATCATTATCCTTTTTTTTAAAAAAAAATGTATTATTATTTTTTTTACAAAACTACATCATCAAATACAATATATACCAATATTTTAAAACTGGATCATTAGTGAAATAATAATAATAATAATAGTCTTTTTTTCTTCTTTTTTTTATTAACACAACTACAACAAAACTGCATCATCAAATACAATACATACCAATATTTTAAACTAAATCATTAGTGAAGTAATAATAATAATAATAATTGTCTTTTTTTAAAATATTTTTTTATATTTTTTTTTACACACAACTACAACAAAACTACATCATCAAATACAATATATACCAATATTTTAAAACTGAATCATTAGTTAAGTAATAATAATAATAATAGTCTTTTTTTCTTCTTTTTTT